>NW_024404522.1:0-131683 GCF_905171775.1 Rana temporaria | reverse complement strand
GTGCGCCCGGCGTAAAGTTCTGCCCCATAAAGGAGGTGCAACCCGGCAGCAGACATACAAAGGGAACAGCCGGCGTATTTTACGTGAATAGGGCGGGGCGTAGGTTACGTTGGACGTGAATAGGGCGGGGCGTAGGTTACGTTGGACGTGAATAGGGCGGGGCGTAGGTTACGTTGGACGTGAATAGGGCGGGGCGTAGGTTACGTTGGACGTGAATAGGGCGGGGCGTAGGTTACGTTGGACGTGAATATGGCGGGGCGTAGGTTACGTTGGACGTGAATAGGGCGGGGCGTAGGTTACGTTGGACGTGAATAGGGCGGGGCGTAGGTTACGTTGGATGTGAATATGGCGGGGCGTAGGTTACGTTGGACGTGAATAGGGCGGGGCGTAGGTTACGTTGGACGTGAATAGGGCGGGGCGTAGGTTACGTTGGACGTGAATAGGGCGGGGCGTAGGTTACGTTGGACGTGAATAGGGCGGGGCGTAGGTTACGTTGGACGTGAATAGGGCTGGGCGTAGGTTACGTTGACGTGAATATGGCGGGGCGTAGGTTACGTTGACGTGAATATGGCGGGGCGTAGGTTACGTTGACGTGAATATGGCGGGGCGTAGGTTACGTTGACGTGAATAGGGCGGGGCGTAGGTTACGTTGGACGTGAATAGGGCGGGGCGTAGGTTACGTTGGACGTGAATAGGGCGGGGCGTAGGTTATGTTGGACGTGAATAGGGCGGGGCGTAGGTTACGTTGGACGTGAATAGGGCGGGGCGTAGGTTACGTTGACGTGAATATGGCGGGGCGTAGGTTACGTTGACGTGAATATGGCGGGGCGTAGGTTACGTTGGACGTGAATAGGGCGGGGCGTAGGTTACGTTGGACGTGAATAGGGCGGGGCGTAGGTTATGTTGGACGTGAATATGGCGGGGCGTAGGTTACGTTGGACGTGAATAGGGCGGGGCGTAGGTTACGTTCGCGCCGTAGGCAGTGATCCGACGTATCTTAGGCAGTTGTTCCGACGTGATTGTGAGCATGCGCAGTTGGCAATACGTATCTGTCAGGCGCACAGCCCATCATGGGTCACGCCTCATTAGCATGGTTCACGCCCACTTCCTCTTACGCCTGAGAAACTCAGCGCAGATTTGGGAGGAAGTGCTTTGTGAATTCGGCGCTTGCCTCTCTGCGCTGCGTCGGCGTAGTGTAAAGGAGATACGCTACGGCGGCATAAATGTGCGCCAGTGTCTGTGAATCCGGGCCTTTGTATCTACAATGTTGTGTAGTGAGTGTATAGGGGGGGGGAGGGGTGTACACAGGGGGGGGAGGGGGAGGGGTATACACGGGGGGAGGGGTGTACACAGGGGGGAGGGGTATACACGGGGGGGAGGGGTGTACACAGGGGGAGAAATGTACACAGGGGGGGGAGGGGTATACACGGGGGGGAGGGGTGTACAGGGGGGAGGAGTGTACACAGGGGGGGAGGAGTGTACACAGGGGGGGAGGAGTGTACACAGGGGGGAGGAGTGTACACAGGGGAGGGGGAGGGGTATACACGGGGGGAGGGGTGTACACAGGGGGGAGGGGTATACACGGGGGGAGGGGTGTACAGGGGGGGAGGGGTATACACAGGGGGGGAGGGGTGTACAGGGGGGGAGGAGTGTACACAGGGGGGGGAGTGTAAACAGGGGGGGAGGAGTGTACACAGGGGGGAGTGTACACAGGGGGGGAGGAGTGTACAGGGGGGGGAGGGGTGTACAGCTTGTATAACAAATAACTCAACACACAGCAATTAATGTCTAAACCGCTGGCAACAAAAGTCAGGACACCCCTAAGTGAAAATCTCCAAATTGGGCCCAAAGTGTCAATATTTTGTGTGGCCGCCATTATTTTCCAGCACTGCCTTAACCCTCTTGGGCATGGAGGTCAGCAGAGCGTCACAGGTTGTCACCGGAGTCCTCTTTCCCTCCCCCATGATGACATCACAGAGCTGGTGGATGTTGGAGACCTTGCGCTCCTCCCCCTTCCCCCCCACAGATGATGAATAGGGTTTAGGTCTGGAGACATGATTGGCCCGTCCATCACCTTTACCCTCAGCTTCTTTAGCAAGGCAGTGGTGGTCTTGGAGGTGTGTTTGGGGTGGTTATCATGTTGGAATACTACCCTGCGGTCCAGTCTCTGAAGGGAGGGGATCATGCTCTGCTTCAGTATGTCACAGTACATGTCGACATTCATGGTCCCCTCAATGATCTGTAGCTCCCCAGTGCCGGCAGCACTCACGCAGCACCAGACCATGCCCCTCCCCCCACACACGCCTGACACCATCTGACACCAAATACCTTTATCTTGTCTCATCAGACCACAGGACGCGGTTCCAGGAATTCATGTCCTTAGTCTGCTTGTCTCCAGCAAACTGTTTGCGGCTCTTTCTTGTGCCTCATCTTTAGAAGATTCTTCCTTCTGGGACCAATTTGATGAGAACCGGAGGACTGTGATCGGAGATGGCGGACGGAGTGATCGGACGGCTTCCAGTACCCGTGACCTGTCTGAGAACCAGAGGACTGTGATCGGAGATGGCGGACGGAGTGATCGGAGATGGCGGACGGAATGATCGGAGATGGCGGACGGAGTGATCGGAGATGGCGGACGGAGTGATCGGACGGCTTCCAGTACCCCTGTGACCTGTCTGAGAACCGGAGGACTGTGATCGGAGATGGCGGACGGAGTGATCGGAGATGGCGGACGGAGTGATCGGACGGCTTCCAGTACCCCTGTGACCTGTCTGAGAACCGGAGGACTGTGACCGGAGATGGCGGACGGAGTGATCGGAGATGGCGGACGGAGTGATCGGAGATGGCGGACGGAGTGATCGGACGGCTTCCAGTACCCCTGTGACCTGTCTGAGAACCGGAGGACTGTGACCGGAGATGGCGGACGGAGTGATCGGAGATGGCGGACGGAGTGATCGGAGATGGCGGACGGAGCGATCGGAGATGGCGGACGGAGTGATCGGAGATGGCGGACGGAGTGATCGGATGGCTTCCAGTACCCCTGTGACCTGTCTGAGAACCGGAGGACTGTGACCGGAGATGGCGGACGGAGTGATCGGAGATGGCGGACGGAGTGATCGGAGATGGCGGACGGAGTGATCGGAGATGGCGGACGGAGTGATCGGAGATGGCGGACGGAGTGATCGGATGGCTTCCAGTACCCGAGACGTGTCTGAGAACCGGAGGACTGTGATCGGAGATGGCGGACGGAGTGATCGGAGATGGCGGACGGAGTGATCGGAGATGGCGGACGGAGTGATCGGACGGCTTCCAGTACCCGAGACGTGTCTGAGAACCAGAGGACTGTGATCGGAGATGGCGGACGGAGTGATCGGAGATGGCGGACGGAGTGATCGGTGATTGGAGATGGCGGACGGAGTGATCGGAGATGGCGGACGGAGTGATCGGAGATGGCGGACGGAGTGATCGGACGGCTTCCAGTACCCCTGTGACCTGTCTGAGAACCGGAGGACTGTGATCGGAGATGGGGGACGGAGTGATCGGAGATGGCGGACGGAGTGATCGGACGGCTTCCAGTACCCCTGTGACCTGTCTGAGAACCGGAGGACTGTGATCGGAGATGGCGGACGGAGTGATCGGAGATGGCGGACGGAGTGATCGGACGGCTTCCAGTACCCCTGTGACCTGTCTGAGAACCGGAGGACTGTGATCGGAGATGGCGGACGGAGTGATCGGACGGCTTCCAGTACCCCTGTGACCTGTCTGAGAACCGGAGGACTGTGATCGGAGATGGGGGACGGAGTGATCGGAGATGGCGGACGGAGTGATCGGAGATGGCGGACGGAGTGATCGGAAGGACAAGGCCTGGACTGGTTGGGTGAGACGATCACCAGCCCAAAGACCTACTGACTGTGTTGTTGGAAGGTGGATCGTCCCTATTGGCCAGCGAGACTTCACTGTTTATTACCACATTGGATTACAAATGACCTTTGCGCGCCAACGCATGCCAACGTATCAGGGCACGGACTCTTGGGATCATTTAACTGAGGTTTGGCCCGGCCCGCCAAACCACGTTAGTTAGGGAAACTACCTAAAGACGGCCTACTTAGTTATCGCAGAGCACGGGTATCCTTTTTCTATTCTTCTCATTATATTGTGCGGTATTAGAGAGCTGGGTGAGGCTTGGCAGGGGGCGCTTCAATGTGGAATCCCCTTGCTGTGTGCTTACACAGGTCTGTTAGACATTACATCTATGTGTTATTATTGTTACCGACTCTGCGGGGCGTTTATGATTGTTTTACCCTTTTGTTTCTTTATTTTCCAAGTAAAATATCACTTTGGTTCCGCTGGGATCTGTGTGAAGTCGATCTGTGGTCCTGCAGGATCCATTAACCTCTCACATACTTTGGGGTACTTGTAACAGACCTATGTATTCTGCCTGGACATTTATAGTCTTCATGCAGGGAGGACTACAAGGAACTGCATGGCTTGTCACAATTGGATGTACCACATTGTATTCTGAGCTCAAAGGGTTAATTGGACAAGTCTCTTTCATTACTGAATGCTAATGTTCCCTTCGCATAGATAATGAACTCTCTTGTGTAGGTAACATCCCCCTGTGAGGTGTATGCTGATGGGGATTATGTGTGAGTGATAATTGTTTTAAAGGTTAATTGAATTCTATTGTCTGATCAAGCTAAGTTTAGGAGCCAAAACGTCTAGCGACTGATTGGCTCAAGGGAGTGTCATTGTTTCAAAGTATGTGTATTGAAGTCCCCCCTGGGTGGGGGGGGGGGAGTGTCATTTGTTTCTGTACAGTTTGTAACCAGATATAAGGAGGTAAAATGTGGCATTAAAAGTCAGTCTGCTTGACTCTGCAAACGTAGCACGTCTCGTTTCTTGGAAGGGCGTTCGATGGGATATACCGGCGGTACCTGCATATCGCAGCTTGCCAGGGAAAAGGACGTCGCCAACGGCTGAGACCCTCACTACCAGTGGGTAGCCGTTACATTGGTTGGCAGCAGTGGGATGGTCCTTTTATCCAAAGAGCAAGTGCTGAATGGAGTCGCAGTACGCCAGGCTGAAAAGATCCACACTAAAAGATCTATTGGAGAGTCGTGGTAGGAGCGCCAGCAACAGACCACGGAGGGAGCTGATAGCTGACCTGCTGGAGCTGGACGAAATGAATGGATCCATGGAAGGAACGGAGCCCCTTGCACCGGTCAGCGAGGAAGATGTAATTACTGGGATTGTACAGCGGAGATTATCCTTGTATCCAGAAACGTCCGTGGAACTAATCAACCAGCTGTTCCGGGAAGCAAGGGAAGAAATACAAACGAAGAGGGGACAAGAACTGGAACTGGTAAGAGCGAGACAGCCCATTACACCTGCAGTTCCTACCCCCCCACCTGCTGCTACAGGAAAGAAAATACCGTTCACTGCATTTAAAGCTTTTGTAGAAAGTGAGGAGGAAATAGATGGATATTTGGCGGACTTTGAGAGGCAGTGCTCACTACACCAGGTACCACCAGACCAATGGGTCACTATTTTGTCGGGGAAATTGTCGGGCAAAGCCAATGAAGCCTTTCGGGCTCTCGCTCCAGAGGATATTTTACAATACCAGCAAGTTAAAAAGGCGCTGCTAACCCGATACGCCGTAACGCCAGAAGCCTACCGCCGGCGCTTCCGGGAGTCCAAGAAGATGGCTGTGGACTCCCACATGGAATGGGCCAACCAGTTACAAAGGGTGGCATCCCTTTGGGTCCAAGGGTGCAAGGCCAACACCGGGGAGGAAGTATTGCAGCTGTTCCTAATGGAACATTTCTTCCAAGACCTGGCCGCAGACATACAAGACTGGGTACGAGATCGCCGTCCCGCTAACTTAAACGAGGCGGCTCGGCTAGCAGATGAGTACGCGGAAACAAGGAAAGTAAGCCAGGGTACTATGCGGCTGGCTCAGAAGGTAGAACCGCGTACTCCAATCGTCACCCCACGCCCAGAGTTTCGGGCTCCAGTCCCACCACATCCTCAGGGGCCTAGCAACTACCCCCGGGATTCGCCTAGGGTGACGTGCCATCACTGCAGCGACACGGGACATATTGCTCGTTATTGCCCTTTGAGAGCTACAAATAACAATTGGAGACGCACAGCACCCAACACAGAGGTCACTCCATCACGTCCCTCTGCGGCCCACTGCCTGGAGACCGAGGGGGGCCCGGAGGAATGTCTGGGAATTTGGTATGAGGCAGACCCAATACAAGCGGCCTCTCCGGATAACCGTCAGCATCACCGTCAGGAGGTACGAGTGAATGGACAAGTAGCACAAGGCCTAAGAGATTCCGGGACTACTATCACTCTGATTCAAAAACATCTGGTAAAGCCAGAGAACGTGTCCACTCGCACAGTTGCCGTCCGGGTCGCAGGGGGTGCTGTATTTCGCGTACCCACCACCCGGGTGCACTTAGACTGGGGAGCCGGGTCAGGAAAGACCACAGTTGGTATCATGGACAACCTACCTGCCGAGGTGGTGCTGACTTCGGCTTATTTACCTACACCTGCTGCTGCTTGTCCCGGGACCACCCGCGTTGCTGGAATCAACCCGCTTGCTGCTGAGAACCGGGTAAGACTACCTTCCCCGACATGTACTGTAGATCCGGCACAATATCACAGTCTAAAATGGGAATGTGACAAGTTGGCCAGTGAGAAATCAGAGATGCAACGACACTATGTCATGTATTATGAGATGTCCCGTGGCTTGAACATTGAAATGCACAAACAGGCGGAAATTGTCAAAAGATTAAATGGGATTTGCATCCAGGTGGTGCCGTATCTGTCCCAAGAGCATCAGCAACAGGTTTTGGGAGCCATTGAGAGAGCAAAGCAAGTGACTGTTCCAGAACTGAATTCTATTATTCACCGTCACCATCAGCTACCGACCTGGTAAGCCAATGGGAATGCCGACGGACTGTCCAGGCAAACGGAACTTTTACCCTAACAGCAGACCGGACATCCCCAAGTTGATCCGAAAAGGATCAATCCGGGTCTGCCGGAGTGTTCCACAAAAGGGGAGTAGTGTAACAGACCTATGTATTCTGCCTGGACATTTATAATCTTCATGCAGGGAGGACTACAAGGAACTGCATGGCTTGTCACAATTGGATGTACCACATTGTATTCTGAGCTCAAAGGGTTAATTGGACAAGGATCTCTTTCACTGCTGAATGCTAATGTTCCCTTCGCATAGCTAATGAACTCTCTTTTGTGTAGGTAAACAGGCCTCCTGTGAGGTGTATGCTGATGGGGATTATGTGTGAGTGATAATTGTTTTAAAGGTTAATTGAATTCTATTGTCTGATCAAGCTAAGTTTAGGAGCCAAGACGGCTAGCGACTGATTGGCTCAAGGGAATGTCATTATTTCAAAGTATGTGTATTGAAGCCCCCCCTGGGTGGGGGGGGGGGGAGTGTCATTTGTTTCTGTACAGTTTGTAACCAGATATAAGGAGGTAAAATGTGGCATTAAAAGTCAGTCCTGCTTGACTCTGCAAACGTAGTCCGTCTCGTTTCTTGGAAGGGCGTTCGATGGGATATACCGGCGGTACTTGCATATCGCAGCTTGCCAGGGAAAAGGACTTCTCCAACGGCTGAGACCCTCTCACTATCGGGGTAGCTGTTACAGTACTCTAACGGGATATTGTGCCCTCCAACCATTTATTGGGGTCCACAATTCCCATTTTACCAATTGTGCCAAGGGAGGGAGCCACTTTCAGGGGGTTGACCACAGAGCGAAGACCCAAAAACAAACCAGCAGCTCCTCGGGGGTGGTGCTACACACATTTTTTAGGTTGTAATTATTTGTCACAATTTTGAGGAAAACTAGGAAGTTAAATAATATTTGTTTTTTTCTTTCACAAAGTTGCCATTTTAACAAGTTATTTCTCACACATTCAGATAATGCATACAGGGACACTATAACTGGTGTGTGGTGATCAGGGACACTATAACTGGTGTGTGGTGGTGATCAGGGACACTATAACTGGTGTGTGGTGATCAGGGACACTATAACTGGTGTGTGGTGGTGATCAGGGACTCTATAACTGGTGTGTGGTGGTGATCAGGGACTCTATAACTGGTGTGTGGTGATCAGGGACACTATAACTGGTGTGTGGTGATCAGGGACACTATAACTGGTGTGTGGTGGTGATCAGGGACACTGTAACTGGTGTGGTGATCAGGGACACTATAACTGGTGTGTGGTGATCAGGGACACTATAACTGGTGTGTGGTGATCAGGGACACTATAACTGGTGTGTGGTGATCAGGGACACTATAACTGGTGTGTGGTGATCAGGGACACTATAACTGGTGTGTGGTGGTGATCAGGGACACTGTAACTGGTGTGGTGATCAGGGACACTGTAACTGGTGTGGTGATCAGGGACACTATAACTGGTGTGTGGTGATCAGGGACACTATAACTGGTGTGTGGTGATCAGAGACACTATAACTGGTGTGTGGTGATCAGGGACACTATAACTGGTGTGAGGTGATCAGGGACACTATAACTGGTGTGTGGTGATCAGGGACACTATAACTGGTGTGTGGTGATCAGGGACACTATAACTGGTGTGGGGGTGATCAGGGACACTATAACTGGTGTGGGGGTGATCAGGGACACTATAACTGGTGTGGTGATCAGGGACACTATAACTGGTGTGGGGGTGATCAGGGACACTATAACTGGTGTGTGGTGGTGATCAGGGACACTATAACTGGTGTGGTGATCAGGGACACTGTAACTGGTGTGGTGATCAGGGACACTATAACTGGTGTGTGGTGATCAGGGACACTATAACTGGTGTGTGGTGATCAGAGACACTATAACTGGTGTGTGGTGATCAGGGACACTATAACTGGTGTGAGGTGATCAGGGACACTATAACTGGTGTGTGGTGATCAGGGACACTATAACTGGTGTGTGGTGATCAGGGACACTATAACTGGTGTGGGGGTGATCAGGGACACTATAACTGGTGTGGGGGTGATCAGGGACACTATAACTGGTGTGTGGTGATCAGGGACACTATAACTGGTGTGTGGTGATCAGGGACACTATAACTGGTGTGGGGGTGATCAGGGACACTATAACTGGTGTGGGGGTGATCAGGGACACTATAACTGGTGTGGTGATCAGGGACACTATAACTGGTGTGGGGGTGATCAGGGACACTATAACTGGTGTGGTGATCGCTGTGATTAAACCCTCATATTTAAGCCCCCCATGTGTAATGGATTTCATGGTCCTCAGTATTCGGTCTTCGGAGTCTGACATTGGTTGGTCGGTCGGTCGGTCGGTCTGTGATGGTTTATTGGAAGAAGTTCAGGGAATCAGGTTCAGCTCAGGTGGGGTTCTCCTTTATCTTCAGAATTAGAAATGTCAGTTTCCTTCGGGGGTTGGTAGAAGGTTCTGAGATACTGAAAAGAAAATGAGAATTTTGTTTTAGTAAATGGCTGAGAAATAAAAACTTCCATAGCAAAGCCAGCCCAGGGGAGTCCGAAGGCGGAGCTCCAATATGACATCATCGGCACCGACACAACTTGGTCAATATGGAAGATGCCGACTTGGAATAATAATGTAGAATTATGAATGTAATTGGCGGCAACTTCCCTAACACTTATCTCTGGTGACCTTCCCTAACTTTCCCTAACACTTATCTCTGGTGACCTTCCCTAACCTTCCCTAACACTTATCTCTGGTGACCTTCCCTAACACTTATCTCTGGTGACCTTCCCTAACTTTCCCTAACACTTATCTCTGGTGACCTTCCCTAACCTTCCCTAACACTTATCTCTGGTGACCTTCCCTAACACTTATCTCTGGTGACCTTCCCTAACTTTCCCTAACACTTATCTCTGGTGACCTTCCCTAACCTTCCCTAACACTTATCTCTGGTGACCTTCCCTAACACTTATCTCTGGTGACCTTCCCTAACACTTATCTCTGGTGACCTTCCCTAACACTTATCTCTGGTGACCTTCCCTAACACTTATCTCTGGTGACCTTCCCTAACACTTATCTCTGGTGACCTTCCCTAACACTTATCTCTGGTGACCTTCCCTAACACTTATCTCTGGTGACCTTCCCTAACACTTATCTCTGGTGTCTTCCCTAACACTTATCTCTGGTGACCTTCCCTAACACTTATCTCTGGTGTCTTCCCTAACACTTATCTCTGGTGACCTTCCCTAACACTTATCTCTGGTGACCTTCTCTAACACTTATCTCTGGTGTCTTCCCTAACACTTATCTCTGGTGTCTTCCCTAACACTTATCTCTGGTGACCTTCCCTAACACTTATCTCTGGTGACCTTCCCTAACACTTATCTCTGGTGACCTTCCCTAACACTTATCTCTGGTGACCTTCCCTAACACTTATCTCTGGTGTCTTCCCTAACACTTATCTCTGGTGACCTTCCCTAACACTTATCTCTGGTGTCTTCCCTAACACTTATCTCTGGTGACCTTCCCTAACACTTATCTCTGGTGACCTTCCCTAACACTTATCGCTGGTGACCTTCCCTAACACTTATCTCTGGTGACCTTCCCTAACACTTATCTCTGGTGTCTTCTAGGGTTGTCCAGATACCGAGTATTTGCGGGAGTACTCGTACTCGCGCAAATGCTCCCGATGCCTAAATAGAATACTTTTTTTGTATTTATCAACATGTTCTATGAAAATTCTTTGAGTTTTTTACTACTGCGTGACAAGCAAATAAAACATGTTTATTCATTTTTACTCATTTTTATTCTTTTATAATGTCTTGAGTTAGAGTTCTTCATAATTCTAAAGAAAATATCCTTAGTCTGTATTGTGGTTTGAAAACTGTCACATGACATTTAAAAAAAGTATCGGTATTCGTTATCGGCGAGTACATGAAAAAAAGTATCGGTACTTGTACTCGGTCCTAAAAAAGTGGTATCGGGACAACCCTAGTGTCTTCCCTAACACTTATCTCTGGTGACCTTCCCTAACACTTATCTCTGGTGACCTTCTCTAACACTTATCTCTGGTGACCTTCCCTAACACTTATCTCTGGTGACCTTCCCTAACACTCATCTCTGGTGACCTTCCCTAACACTTATCTCTGGTGTCTTCCCTAACACTCATCTCTGGTGTCTTCCCTAACACTCATCTCTGGTGTCTTCCCTAACACTTATCTCTGGTGACCTTCCCTAACACTTATCTCTGGTGACCTTCCCTAACACTTATCTCTGGTGACCTTCCCTAACACTTATCTCTGGTGACCTTCCCTAACACTTATCTCTGGTGTCTTCCCTAACACTTATCTCTGGTGACCTTCCCTAACACTTATCTCTGGTGACCTTCCCTAACACTTATCTCTGGTGACCTTCCCTAACACTTATCTCTGGTATCTTTCCTAACACTTATCTCTGGTGACCTTCTCTAACACTTATCTCTGGTGACCTTCCCTAACACTTATCTCTGGTGTGTTCTCTAACACTCATCTCTGGTGACCTTCCCTAACACTCATCTCTGGTGACCTTCTCTAACACTTATCTCTGGTGACCTTCTCTAACACTTATCTCTGGTGACCTTCCCTAACACCTATCTCTGGTGACCTTCCCTAACACTTATCTCTGGTGACCTTCCCTAACACTTATCTCTGGTGTCTTCCCTAACACTTATCTCTGGTGACCTTCCCTAACACTTATCTCTGGTGTCTTCCCTAACACTCATCTCTGGTGTCTTCCCTAACACTTATCTCTGGTGACCTTCCCTAACACTTATCTCTGGTGACCTTCTCTAACACTCATCTCTGGTGACCTTCCCTAACACTCATCTCTGGTGTCTTCCCTAACACTTATCTCTGGTGACCTTCTCTAACACTCATCTCTGGTGACCTTCCCTAACACTTATCTCTGGTGACCTTCCCTAACACTTATCTCTGGTGTCTTCCCTAACACTTATCTCTGGTGTCTTCCCTAACACTTATCTCTGGTGTCTTCCCTAACACTCATCTCTGGTGTCTTCCCTAACACTTATCTCTGGTGACCTTCCCTAACACTTATCTCTGGTGACCTTCCCTAACACCTATCTCTGGTGACCTTCCCTAACACCTATCTCTGGTGACCTTCCCTAACACTTATCTCTGGTGACCTTCCCTAACACTTATCTCTGGTGTCTTCCCTAACACTTATCTCTGGTGACCTTCCCTAACACTTATCTCTGGTGTCTTCCCTAACACTCATCTCTGGTGTCTTCCCTAACACTTATCTCTGGTGACCTTCCCTAACACTTATCTCTGGTGTCTTCCCTAACACTTATCTCTGGTGACCTTCCCTAACACTTATCTCTGGTGTCTTCCCTAACACTTATCTCTGGTGACCTTCCCTAACACTTATCTCTGGTGACCTTCTCTAACACTTATCTCTGGTGTCTTCCCTAACACTTATCTCTGGTGACCTTCTCTAACACTTATCTCTGGTGACCTTCTCTAACACTTATCTCTGGTGTCTTCCCTAACACTTATCTCTGGTGACCTTCTCTAACACTTATCTCTGGTGACCTTCCCTAACACTTATCTCTGGTGACCTTCCCTAACACTTATCTCTGGTGACCTTCCCTAACACTTATCTCTGGTGACCTTCCCTAACACTTATCTCTGGTGACCTTCCCTAACACTTATCTCTGGTGACCTTCCCTAACACTTATCTCTGGTGACCTTCCCTAACACTTATCTCTGGTGACCTTCCCTAACACTTATCTCTGGTGACCTTCCCTAACACTTATCTCTGGTGACCTTCCCTAACACTTATCTCTGGTGACCTTCCCTAACACTTATCTCTGGTGACCTTCCCTAACACTTATCTCTGGTGACCTTCTCTAACACTTATCTCTGGTGTCTTCCCTAACACTTATCTCTGGTGTATTCCCTAACACTTATCTCTGGTGACCTTCCCTAACACTTATCTCTGGTGACCTTCCCTAACACTTATCTCTGGTGACCTTCCCTAACACTTATCTCTGGTGACCTTCCCTAACACTTATCTCTGGTGTCTTCCCTAACACTTATCTCTGGTGTCTTCCCTAACACTTATCTCTGGTGACCTTCCCTAACACTTATCTCTGGTGTCTTCCCTAACACTTATCTCTGGTGACCTTCCCTAACACTTATCTCTGGTGACCTTCCCTAACACTTATCGCTGGTGACCTTCCCTAACACTTATCTCTGGTGACCTTCCCTAACACTCATCTCTGGTGTGTTCTCTAACACTCATCTCTGGTGACCTTCCCTAACACTCATCTCTGGTGACCTTCTCTAACACTTATCTCTGGTGACCTTCTCTAACACTTATCTCTGGTGACCTTCCCTAACACTTATCTCTGGTGACCTTCCCTAACACTTATCTCTGGTGACCTTCCCTAACACTTATCTCTGGTGACCTTCCCTAACACTTATCTCTGGTGTCTTCCCTAACACTTATCTCTGGTGACCTTCCCTAACACTTATCTCTGGTGTCTTCCCTAACACTCATCTCTGGTGTCTTCCCTAACACTTATCTCTGGTGACCTTCCCTAACACTTATCTCTGGTGTCTTCCCTAACACTTATCTCTGGTGACCTTCCCTAACACTTATCTCTGGTGACCTTCCCTAACACTTATCTCTGGTGTCTTCCCTAACACTTATCTCTGGTGACCTTCTCTAACACGTATCTCTGGTGTCTTCCCTAACACTTATCTCTGGTGACCTTCTCTAACACTTATCTCTGGTGACCTTCCCTAACACTTATCTCTGGTGTCTTCCCTAACACTTATCTCTGGTGACCTTCCCTAACACTTATCTCTGGTGACCTTCCCTAACACTTATCTCTGGTGACCTTCCCTAACACTTATCTCTGGTGACCTTCCCTAACACTTATCTCTGGTGACCTTCCCTAACACTTATCTCTGGTGTCTTCCCTAACACTTATCTCTGGTGACCTTCCCTAACACTTATCTCTGGTGACCTTCCCTAACACTTATCTCTGGTGTCTTCCCTAACACTTATCTCTGGTGACCTTCCCTAACACTTATCTCTGGTGTCTTCCCTAACACTTATCTCTGGTGACCTTCCCTAACACTTATCTCTGGTGTCTTCCCTAACACTTATCTCTGGTGACCTTCCCTAACACTTATCTCTGGTGTCTTCCCTAACACTTATCTCTGGTGACCTTCCCTAACACTTATCTCTGGTGACCTTCCCTAACACTTATCTCTGGTGACCTTCCCTAACACTTATCTCTGGTGACCTTCCCTAACACTCATCTCTGGTGACCTTCCCTAACACTTATCTCTGGTGTCTTCCCTAACACTTATCTCTGGTGTCTTCTCTAACACTTATCTCTGGTGACCTTCCCTAACACTTATCTCTGGTGACCTTCCCTAACACTTATCTCTGGTGACCTTCCCTAACACTTATCTCTGGTGACCTTCTCTAACACTTATCTCTGGTGTCTTCCCTAACACTTATCTCTGGTGTCTTCCCTAACACTTATCTCTGGTGACCTTCCCTAACACTTATCTCTGGTTTCTTCCCTAACACTCATCTCTGGTGACCTTCCCTAACACTCATCTCTGGTGTCTTCCCTAACACTTATCTCTGGTGACCTTCCCTAACACTTATCTCTGGTGACCTTCTCTAACACTCATCTCTGGTGACCTTCCCTAACACTCATCTCTGGTGTCTTCCCTAACACTTATCTCTGGTGACCTTCTCTAACACTCATCTCTGGTGACCTTCCCTAACACTTATCTCTGGTGACCTTCCCTAACACTTATCTCTGGTGTCTTCCCTAACACTTATCTCTGGTGTCTTCCCTAACACTTATCTCTGGTGTCTTCCCTAACACTCATCTCTGGTGTCTTCCCTAACACTTATCTCTGGTGACCTTCCCTAACACTTATCTCTGGTGACCTTCCCTAACACTTATCTCTGGTGACCTTCCCTGACACTTATCTCTGGTGTCTTCCCTAACACTTATCTCTGGTGACCTTCCCTAACACTTATCTCTGGTGACCTTCCCTAACACTTATCTCTGGTGACCTTCCCTAACACTCATCTCTGGTGACCTTCCCTAACACTTATCTCTGGTGTCTTCCCTAACACTTATCTCTGGTGTCTTCCCTAACACTTATCTCTGGTGTCTTCCCTAACACTTATCTCTGGTGTCTTCCCTAACACTCATCTCTGGTGTCTTCCCTAACACTTATCTCTGGTGACCTTCTCTAACACTTATCTCTGGTGACCTTCCCTAACACTCATCTCTGGTGACCTTCCCTAACACTTATCTCTGGTGTCTTCCCTAACACTTATCTCTGGTGTCTTCCCTAACACTTATCTCTGGTGTCTTCCCTAACACTTATCTCTGGTGTCTTCCCTAACACTTATCTCTGGTGTCTTCCCTAACACTTATCTCTGGTGTCTTCCCTAACACTTATCTCTGGTGTCTTCCCTAACACTCATCTCTGGTGTCTTCCCTAACACTTATCTCTGGTGACCTTCTCTAACACTTATCTCTGGTGACCTTCCCTAACACTTATCTCTGGTGACCTTCCCTAACACTTATCTCTGGTGTCTTCCCTAACACTCATCTCTGGTGTCTTCCCTAACACTTATCTCTGGTGACCTTCCCTAACACTTATCTCTGGTGACCTTCCCTAACACTCATCTCTGGTGACCTTCCCTAACACTTATCTCTGGTGTCTTCCCTAACACTTATCTCTGGTGTCTTCCCTAACACTTATCTCTGGTGACCTTCCCTAACACTTATCTCTGGTGTCTTCCCTAACACTTATCTCTGGTGACCTTCCCTAACACTCATCTCTGGTGACCTTCCCTAACACTCATCTCTGGTGACCTTCCCTAACACTTATCTCTGGTGTCTTCCCTAACACTTATCTCTGGTGTCTTCCCTAACACTTATCTCTGGTGACCTTCCCTAACACTTATCTCTGGTATCTTCCCTAACACTCATCTCTGGTGACCTTCTCTAACACTCATCTCTGGTGACCTTCCCTAACACTTATCTCTGGTGTCTTCTCTAACACTTATCTCTGGTGACCTTCTCTAACACTTATCTCTGGTGACCTTCCCTAACACTCATCTCTGGTGTCTTCCCTAACACTCATCTCTGGTGTCTTCCCTAACACTTATCTCTGGTGTCTTCTCTAACACTTATCTCTGGAGACCTTCCCTAACACTTATCTCTGGTGTCTTCCCTAACACTTATCTCTGGTGTCTTCCCTAACACTTATCTCTGGTGACCTTCCCTAACACTTATCTCTGGTGTCTTCCCTAACACTTATCTCTGGTGTCTTCCCTAACACTTATCTCTGGTGTCTTCCCTAACACTTATCTCTGGTGTCTTCCCTAACACTTATCTCTGGTGTCTTCCCTAACACTTATCTGGTTTCCGGGGCAGACGATTGGGTCTCCTCCATTGAATTTTTGGTTCCACTTTCTCCGGCCAGAACTAGAGTTGGGGGAAAGTTTTCAGCCTGAACTTCGCCTATTCAGCGAACGTCCGAATTTGCCGGGCACTCGGCTGGATTTTTGTCCCCCGATCGTCCCCCAATGCACTGCATGCTGCACAGTGCAGTCTAAGCCCTGATTGGGCAAAGCTTTACCCAATCAGGGCACAGTGATTAGCTGGTTGTTAAGGAGCAGGCCTGCCGTGTCCTTAACAACGGATGAGTCATCAACTGTCAATGGGCTTCCCCGCTGACAGCCGAATGAAAAAAATCATTGCCGGCTATGGAAAACCGTGAAAAAAAATGGCGTGGGGTCCCCCCAAAATCCATGCCAGGCCCTTATCCAATCATGCAGCCCGGCAGCCCGGAAAAGGGGGGGTGAGCGCACGCCTCCCTCCTGAACCATACCAGGCCAAATGCCCTCAACTTGAGGGAGTGCTTTGGTGTAGCGGGGGGCTTTGCCCTCCCACCCCAAAGCCCCCCCTATGTGAGCGAGTTATGGGGTACATTGTACCCATTCACCAAGTAAAAAAGCCGTGCCGTGTTACAAAAAAGAAGAGACGTTTCTGACAAAAGAACTGTCAAAGGGCGGAGCCTGCAGGAGGCGCTTAGTCTTCGTTGACGGGGAAGCATTTTTTTTCCGGATCTGGCGTCGGTCGTAAATGAGAATGGATCTACATCGGGGGACATTCTACATCGGGGGACATTCTACATCGGGGGACATTCTACATCGGGGGACATTCTACATCGGGGGACATTCTACATCGGGGGACATTCTACATCGGGGGACATTCTACATCGGGGGACATTGTTTTGTACTGTTTTTTTTTATTGGGGGGGCAGGATCTGGGGGCCCCTTGTTAAAGGGGGTTTCCAGATTCCGATAACTCCCCCGCCTGCAGACCCTATTGGGAAGAGGCCCCTGTTCCCATCAACATGGGGACAAGCTGTTTTGGGGACAGAGCCTGTCTCCCCCCATGTTAAGGGCATGTGGCCTGGTGTGGTTCAGAAGGTGGGGGGCGCTCACTTGTCCGTCCCCCCTTTCCCTGACCTGTCGGGCTGCTTGAATAAGGGTCTGGCATGGATTTAGGGGGCGTCATGCCATTTTTTTTTGTATTGCCGACAATTTAAATGTCATTTTTTATTCTTTATAAATGTTATTATTGCTGCGGCAGGTTCTATACATGGTAAAGATGCGCCACTTTACAGGCAGACTAAGGGGACCCCCCAGGCACGATATTTAAAGGAATTTTTAATTTTTATTATTTCACTTTTAGCATCAGTAGAATCCCTGCCCCTTTAAAAACTGGCAGTACCCGGGCCCCCATTCCCAGACCCCCATACCTGGCCCCCATTCCCGGACCCCCATACCCAGGCCCCCATTCCCGGACCCCCATACCCAGGCCCCCATTCCCGGACCCCCATACCCGGGCCCCCATTCCCGGACCCCCATACCCAGGCCCCCATACCCGGACCCCCATACCCAGGCCCCCATACCCAGGCCCCCATACCATTTTTATGGGCAATAACTTGCATATAAGCCTTCAAAATGAGCACTTTCGATTTTTCATGTTCGGGTCCCATAGATTTAATAGAGTTCGCAGCGCGGCGCCAAACTTTTTCCCTTCTCTAGCCAGCACTATTTTGGTAATAATTTTCCCAAAACAAAGTGTCAGCTCCTCTCCATTTACCTTCCTGCACCAGATCGCCAGACGTTTGGGGAACTCTTCCTGTCCGGACGGAGCGAGGAGGTCGGATAATTTTCTCCCGCTCGGCTGCGGAGCGTACGTGTCAATGGCGTCTTCAGGCAGATACGTCCGAATTATATCCTGCGGTAGAACATTATTTATTATACAGTCACACAATGAATGGCAGATTAGGGGGTGATCGGAATGCCGATCACTCGATTATTACCCCAAATCTATCATTACTGTCCGGACTTTCTCCCGGACAGAAACTTCCAAATATCTCCATAAAGTTATTTATCTTCACATTGATGAGGGGATCACAAGATGTCCGTATAGCGGGGCCTGCGGGGGGCATTGGGGGATCAGAAGACGTCCGTATAGCGGGGCCTGCGGGGGGCATTGGGGGATTTATTGTTATTGGTGTCTCATGAATGTCTTCACACTAAAGAACTTTTGCTATCTTTCCTCTGTGGATCCCTTTTGTTTTTTTTCTGTTTGCAGGTATCTCTCTGTGCCCAACGCCTGACACCCTCCAGTAAGTTCTTTGTATGTTCCCCGATACTGTGTGATATGTACTTAGGGGCCCCACTACTACCTTTCACATCGCTCCCAACTGTCCCGGATTTCGAGGGACTGTCCCTGGTTGGAAGCGCTGTCCCTCATGTCGGTCTGATCTCTATAGTTCTATCGTTTATCTTTCAAAAAGTGTTTCCCAGAGATAAACCTTCCATCCGATTTCTAAATTGCTGCATTTGTAAATTTTAGAAGCCGATATAAAGGAATATTAGTGGTAAAAAAAGGACTTGTGGGTTTAATTAACCTTTTTTTTGCGAACTCTCCTTTAAGGGGGTGTGTCCTATGCCTACATACATCTGCCAGTAGGTGTCCCTCATTGCCATCTTAAAATGTTGGGAGGTGTGCCTTTCAGGTCTCTGCACTCCCCTGCTGCCCGCGGCCGTATTCCACCAGCCAATGGAGTCCCCCGATGCCCTGCAGGCCGTATTCTCTGATGCCCCGCAGCCGTATTCTCTGATGCCCCGCAGGCCGTATTCTCTGATGCCCCGCAGGCCGTATTCTCTGATGCCCCGCAGGCCGTATTCTCTGATGCCCCGCAGCCGTATTCTCTGATGCCCCGCAGCCGTATTCTCTGATGCCCCGCAGCCGTATTCTCTGATGCCCTGCAGCCGTATTCTCTGATGCCCCGCAGCCGTATTCTCTGATGCCCCGCAGCCGTATTCTCTGATGCCCGCAGCCGTATTCTCTGATGCCCCGCAGCCGTATTCTCTGATGCCCCGCAGGCCGTATTCTCTGATGCCCCGCAGGCCGTATTCTCTGATGCCCCGCAGCCGTATTCTCTGATGCCCGCAGCCGTATTCTCTGATGCCCCGCAGCCGTATTCTCTGATGCCCCGCAGCCGTATTCTCTGATGCCCCGCAGCCGTATTCTCTGATGCCCCGCAGCCGTATTCTCTGATGCCCGCAGCCGTATTCTCTGATGCCCCGCAGCCGTATTCTCTGATGCCCCGCAGGCCGTATTCTCTGATGCCCCGCAGGCCGTATTCTCTGATGCCCCGCAGCCGTATTCTCTGATGCCCGCAGCCGTATTCTCTGATGCCCCGCAGCCGTATTCTCTGATGCCCCGCAGCCGTATTCTCTGATGCCCCGCAGCCGTATTCTCTGATGCCCCGCAGGCCCCGCTATACGGACGTCTTCTGATCCCCACATCAATGTGAACAATTTTACTTTAGAAGTGTGTGACCATAAATAACTATATGGAGATGTTTGGAAGTATATATATATTTTTCTCTTTATTAAACATACTTAAGCCGCGTACACACGACCGGTCCATCCGATGAGAATAATCCGACGGGCCGTTTCCATTGGTTCACCGCTGAAGTGACCTGACGGCCTGATGTGCGTACACACCATCAGTTCAAAATCCGATCGGGTCAGAACGCGGTGACGTAAAACACACGACGTGCTGAAAAAAACAAAGTTCAATGCTTCCAAGCATGCGTCGACTTGATTCTGAGCATGCGCGGGTTTTGAACCGATGCTTTTGTGTACTAACCATCGGTTTTGACCGACGGTCAGCCGTCCATCGGTTCGATTTTAAAGCAAGTTCTATCATTTTTGTCCGAAGGACCACAGACCGATGGGGCGTACACACGGACGGTTTGGACCAATGAAACTGGACTTCAGGCCTCAGTGTTGCTCTTTTTGCCACATTGAGGTCCTGAGGAAGCCGTGTATTTGGCGAAACGCTGAGCTGGCAGACCAGGTTTTCCGGAAGCACACAGTTTCTGCACTGATGCCATCTTACACCTCCCGGGACCACGAGTAGAGTATTTGTAACATTGTTATGTGGATTATTTTATGTTTTTAGAAACTCTATTTTAATGTTTGTTAATAAAGACATTGGGGGTTATTTACTAAAGGCAAACCCACTTCACACTACGAGTGGAAAGTTCAGTCGCTGGAGATCTGAGGGGGACATGGAAGGGAAATAAAATACAGCATTTTAGCTTGTACATGATTGGATGATAAAATCAGCAGAGCTTCCCCTCATGTCAGAGCTTCCCCTCAGATTTACACTTGTAGTGGAAGGTGGATTTGTAAATATCCCCATTATGTTGTTCTATATCTCTGTCTGTCCCCCCATTCTGAGCCTATAAAGTCCGGTTCCCTAGGGCGGGGTCCGGTGTTGCCTCCCCCCTCCCCCGCACTTTATTGTATTCCCATTTCGGATGTATTTATTGATTATTCTCACCTGAGCACCAAACCTCTCCAGTTCTTCCCGCCGTCTCCCATCTGCTATCCGTACAATGGCCGACGCCGCCGCTACTCTGCTTATCTGTGGGATATTATACATCATAAAACACACTTTACCCCCCTCAATATACATATAATATGAATGTAAAGCTGAACTTTCCAAGAGAACCTCAGATAACGAGGAAAATCCCTTCCAGGAGAACGCTTGTAATCCAAAGCACTCGCATATCAAAGCGAGCTTCCCCATAGAAGTCAATGGAAATGAAAAGAATTTGTTCCACATTGACTTCTCTTGCATACAATACCGCATGTGGCCAGAGGTGGGGGGGTGGGCGCCCGAGAGACTCGGAAATACTCGGAGACAGCTCGGCTAAACTCGAAACACTCTGGAACAGAGTATTTATTTTCAAACCCTGCAGCATGAAAAAGCTAATTCACACTGACATTGGCCAGTAATTCAGCACAAGGGGTTAATTAACACTGACATTGGCCAGTAATTCAGCACAATGGGTTAATTAACACTGACATTGGCCAGTAATTCAGCACAATGGGTTAATTAACACTGACATTGGCCAGTAATTCAGCACAAGGGGTTAATTAACACTGACATTGGCCAGTAATTCAGCACAATGGGTTAATTAACACTGACATTGGCCAGTAATTCAGCACAAAGGGTTAATTAACACTGACATTGGCCAGTAATTCAGCACAATGGGTTAATTAACACTGACATTGGCCAGTAATTCAGCACAAGGGGTTAATTAACACTGACATTGGCCAGTAATTCAGCACAAAGGGTTAATTAACACTGACATTGGCCAGTAATTCAGCACAATGGGTTAATTAACACTGACATTGGCCAGTAATTCAGCACAAGGGGTTAATTAACACTGACATTGGCCAGTAATTCAGCACAAGGGGTTAATTCACACTGACATTGATCACTATTGCAGCAGTGGCCAGTGATGGTGTTAATTAACCCCTTGTGTTGTATTAGTGGTCAGTGTTATTAATCCCGTTGTATTGCAGCATGAATGGGTTAATTAACACTGGCCACTAATACAGCACAAACATGGAACTGGGTTTGGGACTTTGAATGAGGCATGTGGCACACGCCTCCATGCCTCCATGCCTCCATGCCTCCATCCCTGAAAACTGAAAGAAAGAAAGGGTTGGGACTTTAAATGAGATGCGTGTTGATGCAAACAGTGGGCCAGATTCACAGACACTTTTGTTGCGCAGTGGCGGCGTAACGTATCTGATTTACGTTACACAGCCGCAAGTTTACAGCGTAAGTGCCTGATTCACAAAGCACTTACCTGTAAACTTGCGGCGGTGTAACGTAAATGCGCTTGGCGCAAGCCCACCTAATTCAAATGGGGCGGGCACCATTTAAATTAGGAGCGTTCCCGCGCCAAACGTTGTGCGCATGCTCCGTTTTCAAATTTCCCGACGTGCTTTGCGCGTAATTACGGCACCCCGACGGTTTTTTTGAACTGCGACGTGCGTTACAGCGTTTCGTATTCCCGGACGTCTTACTGAAAAAAAAAAAGTTCGAAATTCGACGCGGGAACGACGGCCATACTTTAACATGGCTGATCTAAAGATAAGCCATGTTAAAGCAGGTGTAACTTTGCTACGGGAAAAACCGACTAGCGACGACGTACGGGATTGCGACGAATGTGCGGAACTTCGTGGATCGCCGTAACTAGTCATTTGCATATTCTACGCCGACCGCAATGGAATCGCCACCTAGCGGCCGGCCTAGAATTGCATCCTAAGATCCGACAGTGTAAGTCAATTGCACCTGTCGGATCTTAGGGCTAGCTATGCGTAACCGGATTCTATGAATCAGTCGCATAGATACGACGGGCGGATCACAGAGACACGACGGCGGATCACAGAGATACGACGGGGGATCACAGAGACACGACGGGGGATCACAGAGATACGACGGGGGATCACAGAGATACGACGGCGGATCACAGAGATAGGACGGGCGGATCACAGAGATACGACGGCGGATCACAGAGACATGACGGGGGATCACAGAGATACGACGGGGGATCAGGAGATACGACGGCGGATCACAGAGATACGACGGGGGATCACAGAGATACGACGGCGGGATCAGGAGATACGACGGCGGATCACAGAGATACGACGGGGGATCAGGAGATACGACGGCGGGATCAGGAGATACGACGGGGGATCACAGAGACACGACGGGGGATCACAGAGATACGACGGGGGATCACAGAGATACGACGGGGGATCAGGAGATACGACGGGGGATCAGGAGATACAACGGCGGATCGCAGAGATACGACGGGGGATCGCAGAGATAGGACGGCGGATCACAGAGATACGACGGGGGATCACAGAGACACGACGGGGGATCACAGAGATAGGACGGCGGATCAGGAGATACGACGGGGGATCAGGAGATACGACGGGGGATCACAGAGACACGACGGGGGATCACAGAGATACGACGGGGGATCACAGAGATACGACGGGGGATCAGGAGATACGACGGGGGATCAGGAGATACGACGGCGGATCGCAGAGATACGACGGGGGATCGCAGAGATAGGACGGCGGATCACAGAGATACGACGGGGGATCACAGAGACACGACGGGGGATCACAGAGATAGGACGGCGGATCACAGAGATACGACGGGGGATCACAGAGATACGACGGCGGATCACAGAGATACGACGGGGGATCACAGAGATACGACGGCGGATCACAGAGATACGACGGCGGATCACAGAGATACGACGGGGGATCACAGAGATACGACGGGGGATCAGGAGATACGACGGCGGATCACAGAGATACGACGGGGGATCACAGAGATACGACGGGGGATCACAGAGATACGACGGCGGATCACAGAGATACGACGGGGGATCACAGAGATACGACGGGGGATCAGGAGACACGACGGGGGATCACAGAGACACGACGGGGGATCACAGAGACACGACGGGGGATCACAGAGACACGACGGGGGATCAGGAGATACGACGGGGGATCACAGAGATAGGACGGGGAAACACAGAGATACGACGGCGGATCACAGAGATACGACGGGGGATCAGGAGATACGACGGGGGATCAGGAGATACGACGGGGGATCACAGAGATACGACGGGGGATCACAGAGATACGACGGCGGATCACAGAGATACGACGGCGGATCACAGATATACGACGGCGGATCACAGAGATACGACGGCGGATCACAGAGATACGACGGGGGATCACAGAGATACGACGGGGGATCAGGAGATACGACGGCGGATCACAGAGATACGACGGGGGATCAGGAGATACGACGGCGGATCACAGAGATACGACGGGGGATCAGGAGATACGACGGGGGATCACAGAGACACGACGGGGGATCACAGAGACACGACGGCGGATCACAGAGATACGACGGCGGATCACAGAGATACGACGGCGGATCACAGAGATACGACGGGGGATCACAGAGATACGACGGGGGATCACAGAGATACGACGGCGGATCACAGAGATACGACGGGGGATCACAGAGATACGACGGGGGATCACAGAGATACGACGGCGGATCACAGAGATACGACGGGGGATCACAGAGATACGACGGCGGATCACAGAGATACGACGGGGGATCACAGAGATACGACGGGGGATCACAGAGATACGACGGGGGATCACAGAGATACGACGGGGGATCAGGAGATACGACGGGGGATCACAGAGACACGACGGGGGATCACAGAGATACGACGGGGGATCACAGAGACACGACGGGGGATCAGGAGATACGACGGCGGATCACAGAGATACGACGGGGGATCAGGAGATACGACGGCGGATCACAGAGATACGACGGGGGATCAGGAGATACGACGGGGGATCACAGAGACACGACGGGGGATCACAGAGACACGACGGCGGATCACAGAGATACGACGGGGGATCACAGAGATACGACGGGGGATCAGGAGATACGACGGCGGATCACAGAGATACGACGGGGGATCAGGAGATACGACGGCGGATCACAGAGATACGACGGGGGATCAGGAGATACGACGGGGGATCACAGAGACACGACGGGGGATCACAGAGACACGACGGCGGATCACAGAGATACGACGGCGGATCACAGAGATACGACGGCGGATCACAGAGATACGACGGGGGATCACAGAGATACGACGGGGGATCACAGAGATACGACGGCGGATCACAGAGATACGACGGGGGATCACAGAGATACGACGGGGGATCACAGAGATACGACGGCGGATCACAGAGATACGACGGGGGATCACAGAGATACGACGGGGGATCACAGAGATACGACGGGGGATCACAGAGATACGACGGGGGATCACAGAGATACGACGGGGGATCACAGAGATACGACGGGGGATCAGGAGATACGACGGGGGATCACAGAGACACGACGGGGGATCACAGAGATACGACGGGGGATCACAGAGACACGACGGGGGATCAGGAGATACGACGGCGGATCACAGAGATACGACGGGGGATCAGGAGATACGACGGCGGATCACAGAGATACGACGGGGGATCAGGAGATACGACGGCGGATCACAGAGATACGACGGGGGATCAGGAGATACGACGGGGGATCACAGAGATACGACGGGGGATCAGGAGATACGACGGGGGATCACAGAGACACGACGGGGGATCAGGAGATACGACGGCGGATCACAGAGATACGACGGGGGATCAGGAGATACGACGGCGGATCACAGAGATACGACGGGGGATCAGGAGATACGACGGGGGATCACAGAGATACGACGGCGGATCACAGAGATACGACGGGGGATCACAGAGATACGACGGGGGATCAGGAGATACGACGGGGGATCACAGAGACACGACGGGGGATCACAGAGACACGATGGGGGATCACAGAGACACGACGGGGGATCACAGAGACACGACGGGGGATCAGGAGATACGACGGGGGATCACAGAGACACGACGGGGGATCACAGAGACACGACGG
Source organism: Rana temporaria (assembly GCF_905171775.1). Lineage (NCBI taxonomy): Eukaryota > Metazoa > Chordata > Amphibia > Anura > Ranidae > Rana > Rana temporaria. The sequence goes on along the minus strand of NW_024404522.1, from coordinate 105,641 downwards.
GGGATCAGGAGATACGACGGGGGATCACAGAGACACGACGGGGGATCACAGAGACACGACGGGGGATCAGGAGATTCGATGGCGTATCTCTTCTGTGAATCTGGCCCAGTATGTATAAGTAAATAAAGTAGTATAGCGTAATAACCCTTTCTTTCAATGTTCAGGGATGGAGGCATGGAGGCATGGAGGCATGGAGGCGTGTGCCACAGGCCTCATTCAAAGTCCCAAACCCAGTTCCATGTTTACCAATAGGGATGGAGATGCGATTTTGATGCTTATACATTTCCCCTTGTGCGTTTTTTCCCGTGCTCTTTATGGCCACACCTATTTTAGATGGAGGCTGGCTGGTGACGCCCCTAGTCACCTGCTCTCCATCTACTCATTAGCGCTGTTATGCCTCCACTGAGGAAACTAATAAAGTTTAGTTAGGACCACAGGAATGCAGAGAGCCTTGTACGCGGCCCGCGGCTTATCCGTATATTTGTGAGCAACCAATCCTCTGCTTTTAACATACTAAGTTAGACAGTTGAATTCGGCTTGTATTTTGGTTATTACGCTATACTACTTTATTTATTTACTTATACATACTGTTTGCATTAACACGCATCTCATTAAAAGGCCCAACCCTTTCTCTCTTTCTAATACAGCACAAGGGGTTAATTAATTGCCACTACTGTCTGCATTAGAGATCATTAATTAGTGATCAGTGGCGGTACATTAACCCTTCATGCTGCATATTACTGACCAATGACAGACATTGATCAGTCCTGGAAAAGACATTACACTGTAAAGGAACCTTCTCCTCTGGCTGCCACTGATCACCTAATCCCAGCAACATGCGCGCTCCCTCGCGGTGCCTCTCTCTTCCTGTCCCCGCCTCTGAATGACATCATGACAGAGGCGGGGCCTACAAATGATCTGACAAAGAAGTGTAAGAAGGATGTCTGCTAGTGCCGGGTGTAGGGAGCGCAGGGAGCGTTTCAGCACTCGGCACCCCCGCTGCAGCTCTACGAGGGCACCGTGTGGGGTGAGAAGTGTGACTGTGTACCCATCTTCATCTACCATCGGGCACAGTTTAGCCGACACTGTCATCTCTTCACTCCCCCCCCCCCCGTCCTGGCCTTGGTGTCACCCCTTAGGAGGGTGTCACTCTGTGCGGCCCGCACCCCCCACCCCCCCATAGCAACGTCACTGATAAGATTTGTGCCTTCGGGTTCAAGAGAAGGACCAATAAAACGAGATCTTTATCAGATGAGAAGATCACTCAGGACACCAAGAAGGAGAAAAGTCTGAGGATAGCAGTTCAGTAACATTTCTAGACATAAAGCCACTAATATGATAATATGTAATGATAACACAACCAAAGCCAATCAGAAATCCCCATTCTTACCACATGGTTCTGCTCCAGATCTTTCAGTTTTGTCCGACAATCTTCTGATCTCAAAGCATTGAGTACAACCTGGAGGAAAGCCGAGACTTTCACTTAGATTACATAGAGATCATTATTTCCATCACCTAGCCCCGGGATCCCCAATCTTTGTACACTAAGGGCCAGATTACTGTCCTTTAGACTTTAGGAGGGCCGGATTGTGGCCAGTGGTAGAAGAAAATCTCCCGACTTCAATGGGAGTTAATCATACCATCATTGGTGTCAGTGGGAGGAATAGTGTCCCATCATTGGTGTCAGTGGGAGGAATAGTGCCCCGTCATTGGTGTCGGTGAGAGGAATAGTGTCCCATCATTAGTGTCCATGGGAGGAATAGTGTCCCATCATTGGTGTCAGTGGGAGGAATAGTGTCCCATCATTGGTGTCAGTGGGAGGAATAGTGTCCCATCATTGGTGTCAGTGGGAGGAATAGTGTCCCATCATTGGTGTCAGTGGGAGGAATAGTGTCCCATCATTGGTGTCAGTGGGAGGAATAGTGCCCCACCCACCATTGGAGCACAGGTGTGTGAGGAGGAAGGTGTGTCTGGAGCTGCTGTGTGAGAAGGGAGTTGCCTGGAAATCTATCCCAGCTCTCCTGGCCCCTTTCTGGGGAAGCCATGGAGGGCAGTGGGGCCTCCCCTGCTGGAGGCTCTCAGCCATCTCCTGGGCCATCTGCTGACATGTCTGCCCCTCTACAAGCCTCAGCTGGTGATCTCTCTGCCCCTGGTGTGGATGAAGGCTCGGAGGCCATTCGGGAGCGAGTGGTGGCCGGGATAAAAGTCCTAAACCGGGAGAGGGATAAGCTGTACAAGCTACGTGCGGAGCTGAAGCGCCTGCGAAGGCAACGTGAAGGCTTACATAGCCAGAAACGCGGATCCATGGATCCAGAGATCCAATTGGCCAAGGTCCGTGTGGACCACCAGGAGACCATCGTGGCCATAATGGAGGGAAGGGATGGTCCTTTCAAGGAAAAGTTCTGCAACGACAAGAGGTTTGCAAAGGTGACAAAGATGGAGGTGGAGGAGGAGGAGACCCCCAGTTCTGACCCCCTGCCCCCCCAGGGAGAGGTAAGCACCCCAATGCCTTCCCAGGACTCAGGAGGCATGCTGAGGGTGATCCAGGTAATGGAGTCTCCTGTGCGGGGGGATCAGATGGTCTTTAATGATGAAGATTTTGCAGATGGTGTACCTGATAAAGTGAAGCCTGCTAAACCCCATGTTGTGGATAAGACTGTGTATGTACCATCAATGACTGATAATGTGCCTAATAATAAGACTGCCAGTCCTGTATACAGTAATAATGTGCCTGCTGAGGCTGCAATGCAGCAAGAGATCCATTTAAAAAATGACATTTCTGTGAAGGAACTGCAAGTCCCAGCAGAACCCATTAACCCTCCTGATGCTGAGACCAGAGCTGATTGCCCCACTGCTGCTCTGGACTCCACAGCGCAGCATCAGGCGACGGCCGGTACTGCAATAGAAACTATAATTATACCTGATGGGAATGTGTGTGTGGCTGATAATAATCATCCCAGGTCAGGTGGGATGGACAATGGTCCCATTTCAGGTGGGATGGACAATGGTCCCATTTCAGGTGGGATGGACAATGGTCCCAGTTCAGGTGGGATGGACAATGGTCCCAGTTCAGGTGGGATGGACAATGGTCCCATTTCAGGTGGGATGGACAATACTAACTCTGTTCATGCAGATAAAGTGACTTCAGTGTGGGGTCTTGGCCCTAATAAACCCACTTTCGCTCAGGTGGTACGCTCTGTCCCTGGCAGCTCCGCCCCCAAGCAGGGTTTTCCTCTACGAGCTACCACCTCGAGCCCCCCAGGATATGGTCTTGGGTCTCTGGCTTCTGCTGGGGGCCCAAGACGTAATGTTGTCATCTTGAAATGGGAAGGTGGTGCAATCCCCCCTGCAAGGCGTGCAGTGGTGGATTTAATTCTAGAAATGGGCTTTGGGGTTAACGATCTCTATGCTTTTATTCATGTGTCAGGGACGCGAGAGTATACAGTCAGTTTCACCAAGCCAGAGGGTCTTGACCTGTTCTGGGAACGATATGAGGCCCGGTGCAGGTCAAGACCCGAATGGGAAAGTCTGGCCCCAGTTGCGATTTCGCAGCAGTCAACAGTAAAAAAGATCACTATCATCCTCACCAATGAGAGCGTCCCTGCCAGGGATCTGGAGGTCTGGTTGAGGAACTACGGGGAGGTTTTGACCAAACCCAATAAAATATTAGATGAGCGTAACATCTGGACTGGGGGATGGTCGGTAACAGTCAGGCTGGCCAGGGATGGAAATGTTGTCCGTCACCTGCCCTCCTCGGCTTTCATAGGGAGGGATAGGATGACCGTCTTCTACCCTGGTCAGCCGAAGCTGTGCCACCGCTGTGGAGAGAGGGGGCACCTTAGCTCCTCCTGTTCGGCCTTGATATGCTCAGTGTGTCGGGGTCAGGGTCATATGGCCAAGGACTGCACCCAGAAGATCAGGTGCAACCTGTGCCTGCGACTTGGCCACCCTTATAGCAGATGCCCTGAGGCCTGGCACAATATGGAGAAGGAGGTAGTGGATGAGATGTCAAGGCTGGACAGGATGGAGGGGGAGGCCCCTGGTGTACCATCCTCCGCTGCGGTGACCGACCCCCCTGGTCCTGCTCAGGATCCCTCCCCAGTTTCCTCCCCAGTTTCCTCCCCAGTTCCTGTGACCACCCCTTCTGTGTCTGTAAGTACTCCTTCTGTATCTGTATCTGTGTCCCCCCAGCCTACTGTACCCGCTCCTCTTGTGTCAGAACCTTCCAAGTCTGTGCCCCCTGAGTCAGTTACCCCCCAGAAGTCTATCCCTCCTAAGTCGGATTTACCCCCCCCATCAGGAGTGGTTGCGGGTACTAAAAAGGTCGCTTCAAAGAAAAAAACAAGGGATGAGGGCATCTCTGAGGCTGACCTCAAGTACCTGGAGGAGAGAAGGAAGGTTGGGCGGCGGAAGAAGCAGGCGGTGAGGACGGAACGGGGGCGGGAAGCTCTGGTGCCTGTCTCCACCCGTCGTAGGTCCGCTAGGTGGGACATTTCCTCATCTGGCGCTTCTTCAGAACTGAGCTCTGATTCAGAGATGGAGTTGGAGGCGGCCTCAAGAAAGAGGGAGGCTTCTGGTGATGAGCAGCAGAGGGGAGCTAAGAAGCAATCCACCCAATAACCCAAATGGCGGTTCCCCCTCCGTTAAAAGTGGCGACAATAAATGTCGCCAGCATTAAGTCAGTGAGAGCTCGTTCTATGGCCTTCTTTTTGTTCAGCCAATTAGATGCTGAAATTTTATTTTTGCAAGAGACTAGGCTCACCTCCTTGGCAGATATTCATATGGCCAAGAGAGAGTGGAGGTATGGTCCATCTTACTGGTCTCTTGCGGCCGAGCCTTACGGCGGTGTGGCGGTGTTGTTTAAAACCGGCATGGTAACTGTCCGGCGGGTTATTGAGGTGGAGATTGGGAGATGTATGGTCTTAGACGTCCTTGTGGGAGGGCAGGACCTGCGCCTAATTAATATCTATGGGCCGCACACAAAGTGGGACAGGAAATGCCTTTTTACAAGGATCAAGCCATTTCTTTTTACATCCCGGCAAGTGGTCTTTGGAGGTGACTTTAATACAGTAACTAGGCCCAAGGACAGGAAGGCCTTCAAGGACAGGCTGGGATATGATAGCGTTTTTTTAAATAGTATGGTTAGGGATGCTGGTCTTGTGGATGTGCACATTGCGCACCTCCCGGATGACACCGGGTTCACCTTTCATCGTGGTAATAGTCAGAGTAGGATAGACAGGTTTTTTTTGAAGGAGGCCTCTGCTTTCTCACCCCCAGTGGTGCTGGCAGTAGAGTTCTCTGATCACTGTATGCTATCTGTGGCCCTGAATGCTTCAGACGCCCCTCAGAGAGGAAAGGGCATCTGGAGATTGAATTCGACTCTACTCAAGGAAGAACATGTTAGACAATCCTTTGAGGAATTCTTTCAGGCACAGGTGACCCTCCTGGATTTTTGTAGCAGCAAGGCTGAGTGGTGGGAGCTGACCAAAAAGAGGATCGCTGGATTCTTCAGGGGCCTAGCCAATAGAACACAGTTTAATAAATACATGACCTACCAACGTTTGCGGAGGAAGCTGGATATTCTTGTCTCGAGAGGAGGAGATCCTGGGGCAATCTCCGAAGTGAAACTCCTTCTCAGGAAGTGTCAATATGACCGGCATGCCTCTTTGGTTCTGGAGAGGGACTATGGGAAGTACCACTCGCCTGACCCTTACCAGAACTGCAAACAAGGTGTAGCTGTTAAAGCGGTCGTTGGCCTTAAGGACAGTACAGGTTCCGTGACAAAGTCCAGGTCAGGGATTCTGGAGGTCGTGAGGTCCTTTTATGCCGACCTTCTTGGAAGGAAAGAGCTTGACCGTGACAAGATGGAAAGCTTTTTGGACTCTACTCCAGGTCTAAATGGTGGAGATGTTCCATTGATGAATTTGACAGAGGAGATCACAGTTGAAGAGGTGATGAGGGCAATTGAACAGCTTGCCATCAAAAAGTCACCCGGACCGGATGGCTTGACGGCTGAGTTTTACAAAGCCTTTAAGTCTATTCTGGCCCCACATTTGGTAGAGGTTTTTAACAGTTGTCTTGCTGAGGGGGTGCTATCCCCTTCCATGAGGCACTCGGCTGTGATTCTTCTGTCAAAGGGTAAAGATCCTTCGATGATTGAGAATTGGCGCCCCATCAGCCTTCTTAATGTCGATAGAAAGATACTGGCGAAGATATTTTTCTGGCGCCTGTCGTCAGTAGCAGAGTCTTTGCTTTCTCGCCATCAGCACTGTTCGGTCCAGGGTAGGAGCACCTTCACAGCGGTGTTAGCTGTCCGGGAGGCCTTGGAGCGGTGCAGGGCTGCAGGCTGGGGAAAGTATTTGCTGACATTGGATCAGGCAAAGGCTTTTGATCGTGTTAACCATGAGTACCTGTGGTTGCTCCTTAGTAAGTACGGTCTGCCGGGTGGTTTTGTTGATTGGCTGAAAGTCTTGTATAAGGGGGCAGAAAGCTTCCCTCTTGTTAATGGTTGGGTTGGGCAGTCCTTTGAGGTTGGCTCCGGGGTGCGCCAGGGCTGTCCCCTGAGTCCCCTGCTCTATGTGTTTGCAATCGACCCCTTCATCAGGAGGCTAGAGAGCGGCATGTTGTGTGGGGTACCAGTGGGGCTCCCGGGTGAGCCGCCATTGAGGGTTGTTGCTTATGCGGACGATGTATCGGTGATTGTCACTGGGACGGATGAGGCGGAGGAGGTGGTCTCTCTGACATCACGGTATTCTGAAGCATCAGGCTCCAAGATCAATCAGGAAAAGAGCGAAGTTTTCTGGATGGGAAAGGAAGGTGAGGGGTTTGATCTCCCGGACACCTTTCCAGTGCCCCGGGAAAGAATTAAGATTCTAGGCATTGAATTTGGACCCGGCGATTATGGCCTCAAAAACTGGGAAGGCAGACTGGAAATTGCCAATGCTAAGGTGGTCAACTGGAAGAGATGGAAGTTATCTATGAGGGAAAGGGTTGATCTGATTAAGACTTACCTGATTCCGATCTTCTTGTATGTCAGCTTTGTCTGCATCTTGCCAGTGTCTCTCTATGCTAGGGTCAGTAGTGTGTTCTTCCAGATGCTGTGGGGGAACAGACTGAACCCCATCAAGAGGAATGTCACCTACCTATCCAGGAGGGAGGGTGGCTTAGGTATGGTCAACCCAGTTCTTTTCTTTTCACTGCTTTTTCTCAAGTTTAACATTGGTAGTATGCTTGCAGTGGAACCTCCTGGATGGGCAGGCATATTTAGATCTTGGTTTAGTCCTTTTCTGCGACTTTGGGAAGAAGGTGGCCAAGTGAAGAATCGCAGGGGTCATCGTGGTCAGCTACCAGCCTATGTAGCTCCGTGCCTGAAGTTACTGCGGCAGTGGCGATTGTCGGCTGAAGATCTCAGATCGGTTCCGAGGAAAGACCTTATGAGTCGAGTCTTGAGCGAAGTCTTTCATGACCCACTGGCCTTAAGGGATTGCCCAGGCCCAGTTTTGAGGGCGGGGTTGAGACTAATTAATTTGGATAGAATACCTCCTAAATTTAGGGATCTGGCCTGGTTGTGCTTCCATGGGAGGCTCTATGTTCGGGGCAATTTGAAATTCCGCAGTGGGGTGGATCGTAGCTGTCCTCGGGAGGAGTGTGCAGGTGAGGAGGAGACTATGGACCATTTTCTGCTTCGTTGCCCTTTTAACATAGAAGTGTACAAACAGGTGGGGCGGGCGCTCGGTGTTCCTTTCCTCTCCAGGCTGGGTTATGCCGAGTGGGTGTACGGAGCATTCAGTACCGGTGGAGGTTTTTGTTTGGATACACTTTTTTTAGTTAGCCTAGTGGTCCGTTATTTCACCTGGAACGCACGGTGTCAGGTCAGCATTCGGCAAAAAATCCTTCCTGTTGAGGTGGTGGTGTATGACATTGTGCATGAGGTGGGGAAGATTCGGGGGCTTGAGAGAGACAAGCGGGGTCAGGTGGCTTGGCTGAAGGCGTGGAGGGGTTTCAAGCCTCCCTGACTGCCAGGAGTCTCTTTCCCGGGTGTGGCTGTCTGTCTCTTATCACCCTAGATTATTATTTTTGATACATTTTTGATAAATGGCTGCGTACATAGGTGACGGGTTGTGCCTCTTAGGCCCTCTCTGCTGCTTTGTGTAAATAGTAGTAATGTTTTGGTAGTGGTGTATAGTGTATATATATTGTATATATTCTGAACCTGGATGTGTTTTCTTTGGATTTATGTTTGAAGTTTTGTACTATAGTTTTGTTTTTTACTTTTGTATAAAATTGGTTGCTTGATTCTTTTCAATAAAAGATCAATAGTGCCCCATCATTGGTGTCGGTGGGAGGAATAGTGTCCCATCATTGGTTTCAGTGGGAGGAATAGTGTCCCATCATTGGTGTCAGTGGGGGGAATAGTGTCCCATCATTGGTGTCAGTGGAAGGAATGGTGTCCCATCATTGGTGTCAGTGGGAGGAATAATGTCCCATCATTGGTGTCAGTGGGAGGAATAGTGTCCCATCATTGGTGTCAATAATATGAATTATGCCCCATTGTTAAGCAAAAGGCCGCTGTTTGGAGTCACTTACCAGGCTGGGGGCTCCCTGGTACAGAGGCAGTTGGAAAGCCCCCAGATTGCAGTAGCTCTTGTAGAAGACCCTCATAGCTGTCCATGCCTGGGACCCCGCTCTGAATTCCTGCGTCCGCTCTTCCATCGCCGACACCTCCTGCCCGGCCTGTTGGGTGCTGTGCCCACCTACCTCCTGGGGTTGGATCTCATGCAGGTGGATGATGAGGGTCAGATATTTGTAGAACATTCTGCGGGTGAAAGTCTTTAGGAGGAAAAATAAAATGTGAGTCCCGAGTTCCTGGTCGGGGTGCCGTGACATTTAGCAAAAGTACAGCTTTGATAACAACGGAGAAAAAACAATTTTGCTGGAAATGCCTCTTTATCCTTCTATACCTGTCCGCTCCCTGCATGGTCAGTCTGAGAAAGGTGACCCTCCCCCGCCTATAATTCTGCCCCAACATCAGGATGTTCCATTCACACTCCCAACAATTGTGTTCTCACGTTGTAAGACCTTGTATGAGAATTGTGCTATCTCTCCCAGAGAAGGCTTGAAAAAGAGGCCGTGCCTTGAAACGCGTTGTCCTGGAGACTTGCCGCTCTCCTGGAGACTTGCCGCTCTCCTGGAGACTTGCCGCTCTCCTGGAGACTTGCGGTTATCCTGGAGACTTGCGGTTGTCCTGGAGACTTGCCGCTCTCCTGGAGACTTGCGGTTGTCCTGGAGACTTGCGGTTGTCCTGGAGACTTGCCGCTCTCCTGGAGACTTGCCGCTCTCCTGGAGACTTGCGGTTGTCCTGGACACTTGCCGCTGCCCTGGAGACTTGCCGCTGCCCTGGAGACTTGCCGCTGCCCTGGAGACTTGCGGTTGTCCTGGAGACTTGCGGCTCTCCTGGAGACTTGCGGTTGTCCTGGAGACTTGCGGCTCTCCTGGAGACTTGCGGCTCTCCTGGAGACTTGCCGCTGTCCTGGAGACTTGCGATTGTCCTGGAGACTTGCGGCTCTCCTGGAGACTTGCGGCTGTCCTGGAGACTTGCCGCTGCCCTGGAGACTTGCGGTTGTCCTGGAGACTTGCCGCTGCCCTGGAGACTTGCCGCTGCCCTGGAGACTTGCCGTTGTCCTGGAGACTTGCGACTCTCCTGGAGACTTGCCGCTGTCCTGGAGACTTGCCGCTGTCCTGGAGACTTGCGGCTCTCCTGGAGACTTGCCGCTGTCCTGGAGACTTGCCGCTGTCCTGGAGACTTGCCGCTGCCCTGGAGACTTGCGGTTGTCCTGGAGACTTGCGGTTGTCCTGGAGACTTGCCGCTGCCCTGAAGACTTGCCGCTGCCCTGGAGACTTGCGGCTGTCCTGGAGTTTTGCGGTTGTCCTGGAGACTTGCCGCTCTCCTGGAGACTTGCGGTTGTCCTGGAGACTTGCGGTTGTCCTGGAGACTTGCCGCTGCCCTGGAGACTTGCCGCTGCCCTGGAGACTTGCCGCTGCCCTGGAGACTTGCCGCTGCCCTGGAGACTTGCCGCTGCCCTGGAGACTTGCGGTTGTCCTGGAGACTTGCGGCTCTCCTGGAGACTTGCGGCTCTCCTGGAGACTTGCCGCTGTCCTGGAGACTTGCGATTGTCCTGGAGACTTGCGGCTCTCCTGGAGACTTGCGGCTGTCCTGGAGACTTGCAGTTGTCCTGGAGACTTGCTGCTGCCCTGGAGACTTGCGGCTGCCCTGGAGACTTGCGGTTGTCCTGGAGACTTTTCGCTGCCCTGGAGACTTGCTGCTGTCCTGGAGACTTGCGGTTGTCCTGGAGACTTGCCGCTGCCCTGGAGACTTGCCGCTGCCCTGGAGACTTGCGGCTCTCCTGGAGACTTGCCGCTGCCCTGGAGACTTGCCGCTGCCCTGGAGACTTGCGGCTCTCCTGGAGACTTGCCGCTGCCCTGGAGACTTGCGGTTGTCCTGGAGACTTGCCGCTGCCCTGGAGACTTGCCGCTGCCCTGGAGACTTGCCGTTGTCCTGGAGACTTGCGACTCTCCTGGAGACTTGCCGCTGTCCTGGAGACTTGCCGCTGTCCTGGAGACTTGCGGCTCTCCTGGAGACTTGCAGTTGTCCTGGAAACTTGCGGCTCTCCTGGATACTTGCGGCTGTCCTGGAGACTTGCGGTTGTCCTGGAGACTTGCGGCTCTCCTGGAGACTTGCGGTTGTCCTGGAGACTTGCGGCTGTCCTGGAGACTTGCCGCTGCCCTGGAGACTTGCCGCTGCCCTGGAGACTTGCCGCTGCCCTGGAGACTTGCGGTTGTCCTGGGGACTTGCGGCTCTCCTGGAGACTTGCGGCTGTCCTGGAGACTTGCGGCTGCCCTGGAGACTTGCAGTTGTCCTGGAGACTTGCGGTTGTCCTGGAGACTTGCGGCTCTCCTGGAGACTTGCTGCTGCCCTGGAGACTTGCGGCTGCCCTGGAGACTTGCTGCTGCCCTGGAGACTTGCGGCTGTCCTGGAGACTTGCTGCTGTCCTGGAGACTTGCGGCTCTCCTGGAGACTTGCGGTTGTCCTGGAGACTTGCGATTGTCCTGGAGACTTGCCGCTGCCCTGGAGACTTGCCGCTGTCCTGGAGACTTGCGGTTGTCCTGGAGACTTGCTGCTGTCCTGGAGACTTGCGGTTGTCCTGGAGACTTGTCGCTGCCCTGGAGACTTGCTGCTGTCCTGGAGACTTGCGGTTGTCCTGGAGACTTGCTGCTGTCCTGGAGACTTGCGGTTGTCCTGGAGACTTGCGGCTGCCCTGGAGACTTGCCGCTGCCCTGGAGACTTGCCGCTGCCCTGGAGACTTGCCGCTGCCCTGGAGACTTGCGGCTCTCCTGGAGACTTGCCGCTGCCCTGGAGACTTGCCGCTGTCCTGGAGACTTGCCGCTGCCCTGGAGACTTGCCGCTGCCCTGGAGACTTGCCGCTGCCCTGGAGACTTGCCGCTGCCCTGGAGACTTGCCGCTGTCCTGGAGACTTGCCGCTGTCCTGGAGACTTGCGGCTGCCCTGGAGACTTGCGGTTGTCCTGGAGACTTGCTGCTGTCCTGGAGACTTGCGGCTGCCCTGGAGACTTGCGGTTGTCCTGGAGACTTGCTGCTGTCCTGGAGACTTGCTGCTCTCCTGGAGACTTGCCGCTGCCCTGGAGACTTGCCGCTGCCCTGGAGACTTGCGGCTCTCCTGGAGACTTGCTGCTCTCCTGGAGACTTGCCGCTGCCCTGGAGACTTGCGGCTGTCCTGGAGACTTGCCGCTGTCCTGGAGACTTGCGGCTGCCCTGGAGACTTGCGGTTGTCCTGGAGACTTGCCGCTGCCCTGGAGACTTGCCGCTGCCCTGGAGACTTGCGGTTGTCCTGGAGACTTGCGGTTGTCCTGGAGACTTGCCGCTGCCCTGGAGACTTGCCGCTGCCCTGGAGACTTGCCGCTGTCCTGGAGACTTGCTGCTGTCCTGGAGACTTGCCGCTGTCCTGGAGACTTGCCGCTGTCCTGGAGACTTGCCGCTGTCCTGGAGACTTGCCGCTGCCCTGGAGACTTGCCGCTGTCCTGGAGACTTGCTGCTGTCCTGGAGACTTGCCGCTGTCCTGGAGACTTGCTGCTGTCCTGGAGACTTGCCGCTGTCCTGGAGACTTGCCGCTGTCCTGGAGACTTGCTGCTGTCCTGGAGACTTGCGGCTCTCCTGGAGACTTGCCGCTGCCCTGGAGACTTGCGGCTCTCCTGGAGACTTGCCGCTGCCCTGGAGACTTGCGGCTGTCCTGGAGACTTGCCGCTGTCCTGGAGACTTGCGGCTGCCCTGGAGACTTGCGGTTGTCCTGGAGACTTGCTGCTGTCCTGGAAACTTGCTGCTGTCCTGGAGACTTGCCGCTGCCCTGGAGACTTGCTGCTGTCCTGGAGACTTGCGGTTGTCCTGGAGACTTGCCGCTGCCCTGGAGACTTGCGGCTCTCCTGGAGACTTGCCGCTGCCCTGGAGACTTGCCGCTGTCCTGGAGACTTGCCGCTGCCCTGGAGACTTGCCGCTGTCCTGGAGACTTGCCGCTGCCCTGGAGACTTGCTGCTGTCCTGGAGACTTGCGGTTGTCCTGGAGACTTGCCGCTGCCCTGGAGACTTGCGGCTCTCCTGGAGACTTGCCGCTGCCCTGGAGACTTGCCGCTGTCCTGGAGACTTGCCGCTGCCCTGGAGACTTGCCGCTGTCCTGGAGACTTGCCGCTGTCCTGGAGACTTGCCGCTGCCCTGGAGACTTGCCGCTGTCCTGGAGGCTTGCCGCTGTCCTGGAGACTTGCCGCTGCCCTGGAGACTTGCCGCTGCCCTGGAGACTTGCCGCTGCCCTGGAGACTTGCGGCTGCCCTGGAGACTTGCGGCTGTCCTGGAGACTTGCCGCTGTCCTGGAGACTTGCCGCTGCCCTGGAGACTTGCCGCTGTCCTGGAGACTTGCCGCTGCCCTGGAGACTTGCCGCTGTCCTGGAGACTTGCCGCTGCCCTGGAGACTTGCCGCTGTCCTGGAGGCTTGCCGCTGTCCTGGAGACTTGCCGCTGCCCTGGAGACTTGCCGCTGCCCTGGAGACTTGCCGCTGCCCTGGAGACTTGCGGCTGTCCTGGAGACTTGCGGCTGTCCTGGAGACTTGCCGCTGTCCTGGAGACTTGCCGCTGTCCTGGATACCACTCAGCACTTCTGGTGACACGATTTCAGCCAGCGGCGCGATTCTCACCAACATTCGGTGTTCTCTTCCGGTTTTTGCTGCTCCTTTGAGTTTTCATCTGGAGGACTTTCTCTACTGGATTGGCCCTCAAAGGCAAGTTACAGCGGCCCAACCTCACCCCACGGGGCCACCAGGAGACCACATAAGATTAGAAGAAGACATTTTCTATGGATATTGATTATTCTTCAGTAATGTCTTACCAATAAAATTGGACATTTATTTGCACCTTAGGACCCCTGTGCTCCCCTGAGACCTCCCTTTCCTTTGTGGACTCTCGAGTCCGGCTCGTTGTTCCTTTCCCAATCATAATTCATGTTTGGTGGCACGGAAGGTGAACTAACCCTTGAACCCCATTAGTCATTGTGGCAGAATGTCTCACTGTAGTCATCATTTTTTGTGAATCTGTTGGAAAGTTTTTTACCTGGAGATCCTGCCAGCATTTGCTGTTCCAGGCTGACAGCACTAAGCCCCCCCCCCCCCATTAGCAGCAGCGTTGTTAGCCTACAATTGGGTATTGGGCTGTCACCTGATAGGCCTGATTGGCATTGCAACTTCCAAGAAAGGAGTCTCGGAGCGAGCACCACTAAGGAGGACTGGGGCAGTGGTGGCCTCCATTGCTGGATAGGAGTCTCTGTTGCCGTATAGAAGCCTCCATTGCCGGATGGGAGCCCCCATTGCTGGATGGGAGCCTCCTTTGCTGGATAGGAGCCTCCTTTGCCGGATAGGAGCCTCCTTTGCCGGATAGGAGCCTCCTTTGCCGGATAGGCACCTCCATTGCTGGATAGGAGCCTCCGTTGCTGGATAGGAGCCTCCATTGCTGGATAGGAGCCTCCATTGCTGGATAGGAGCCCCCATTGCTGGATAGGAGCCCCCATTGCTGGATAGGAGCCTCCATTGCCGGATAGGCACCTCCATTGCTGGATAGAAGCCCCCATTGCTGGATAGGAGCCCCCATTGCTGGATAGGAGCCTCCTTTGCCAGGTAGGGACCTCCATTGCTGGATAGGAGCCCCCATTACTGGATAGGAGCCCCCATTGCTGGATAGGAGCCTCCATTGCCGGATAGGCACTGTAACGGTCACCACCGTTTACGACCTTCCATCCCAGTCACGACAGCTTATCGACACTCCAACCGACAGGACCCGATCCCATTTAATTTGCCCAGAATCAAGACGAAACACAGCTCTGTGCTTGTTCCAAATGTAATACAATTTTAATGGTTTCTTCTCAGTCTTATATACAGTACCAGGCATTAAAGCAACAATGAGATCTCCACCCCCCTAATCACACACTAAGGCTAATTACTAAACATTCCTTAATTAATAGCATAACAACAAAACCCCATCACTCAATGAGTTTCCTAGGCAGACGTTTCGTCTCCTCATACAGCTTGACACCTATTCACACCTCTGAGCATCACTAGGCTGTAGACAGTGTTATCACACATTGGTTAATGGAATCTCTTAGGAGTCTATGCAATTAACACCTTTACACAAGGACAATGGGATGTCTTCCAGACCCTGACTCAATTAGCATGTCACTTGGCAGGGCTAAGCATAGAAATGAGTCAAAGAATATTCTTTGCAGGCATTAAGGAATATACTGTAAATCACTGTCCACGCCAAAACACCCAATATGTGTCCCCCATCTCCTGGCTCAATCTGTGCCCAAAAGTCACTCCTGTTACAGGAACCTCCATTGCTGGATAGGAGCCTCCTTTGCTGGATAGGAGCCTCCATTGCCGGATAGGAGTCTCCATTGCCGGATGGGAGCCCCCATTGCTGGATAGGAGCCTCCGTTGCTGTATAGGAGCCCCCATTGCTAGATAGGAGCCCACATTGCCGGATAGGAGCCTCCATTGCTGGATAGGCGCCCCCATTGCTGGATAGGAGCCCCCATTGCTGGATAGGAGCCTCCATTGCCGGATAGGCACCTCCATTGCTGGGTAGGAGCCCCCATTGCTGGATAGGAGCCCCCATTGCTGCATAGGAACCTCCATTGCCGGATGGGAGCCTCCATACCTGGAGATTGCTCCATTGATTCCGAGGTCACTGTACACATATCTGAGGCATCAGGGGAGAATATTTTCTGATACCCACCTTGAATCCGTCCCGCCAGACTGGACAGTTCTGACTACTGTCTAAATCAATGTCATGCACAGGGACGGCGTGGTCATACTTCATCCACGGGTCTCCGTAGTAAAGGGCAGCCGGAGGGTTAAAGCAAATATGAGCCACCGTGATCCCCGACCAGGGAAGGTTCTGAGCCGTGTCCACCGAAACCTGCAAACATATAGCATATGGATATGTGGGATCAAAAAATTATCCCCATGTGACATTATAACAACATTATAGAAAGTTACCAACAGAAAATGAAGGGAAGAAATCTGGACTTTTAAGGTATTGTACAAAAATCACCACCAAGATCCTTCATACGGAAAGATTTCATTCCAAAAATGTCCTTTCAGTGGATCTCACTTTCATCCCAAATATCGTTTGGAAAGTCAGCCCACCAACCCGTCATCATCTGGACACCTCGTAGTTCTAAGGCCCGCCCACACGGTACGAAAATCGGATGGAAAAGTTCATGACGAGCCGTCTGCTGATTTTCGGATCGTTAGTACGACGCTTTCCGGCCGGATGTGGAGACTATAAAATGTATTTCGGATGTGAACTCCGCGTTCGATTTTCGTTTCATTAGTACGAGACTACGCATGCGCAGAAACTAAAGAATACAAAACTATTCAACACATTACATCACTTCTGAAGTTGTATTCTGTCGTATTGCGAGAATCCTCTTCACTTTCCACATGAGTCTAGCAGGCCCCAAACAACGATATCGCTCTACGTGTTTCTTGGGCCAATTATTCAGAAAGGGATGGGAGGCTCATTATTGTTGAAAAAAACAAAAACATTATGGCAAAGAATGCATGGAAGCCGGCATACACCAAAGAGGACTGCAGGGGGTCTGAAGAAGGGGGTCTTCTAGAGTCCACCTGAAACGCATGAAAGTAAGTGTCCTGCCTTCAGCAAGTGTTTATGTGCCTTTGTATAAATTGCTGTATATGCCATGGTATGTAAAACACATTGGAATATCGCCATCTAGTGGCTCTTTTGCATATTTAGTATTTGTTAATAATTCTCCAGAAGGTAGATAGAGATTGTTGCTTAGAAGCCACCTAGATTCCCAGAATTCCTGTGGACTATACCATGAGAGCCACTCCCAGAGTATCTTCCCTTCCTCATACATGCATCTGCTCCAGAGCAATCCACACCTATTCAGCCTCAATTCCCATGTCAGCCTTATGGAAACATCGCTGGTATGTGCATTCCCTCCCCCTAGCGTGTCGGGACTGTGTATATTGTGTATACTCATTGTATGATATTATTTTACTCTAACTCCCCTCCAATAAAAGTTGAAATAAGGACCTTGCACCTGCTGCAAAGAATTGTGAAGGGATTAGGGTTAGCTGTCTGTCTAATTCTACCTCATCCACGTATAGCGAGGGCAGAA
Organism: Rana temporaria; assembly: GCF_905171775.1. Classification (NCBI taxonomy): domain Eukaryota; kingdom Metazoa; phylum Chordata; class Amphibia; order Anura; family Ranidae; genus Rana; species Rana temporaria. Next base: position 88,885 of record NW_024404522.1, on the reverse strand, counting down.
GAGTAAGAAAAATCCATGTTTCCTTATTTATAATATGATATCTGGGCCTAACTAGTACTCCATGCAGTGCCGGCCCAAGACATTGTGCTGCCCCCCTGAAAGTGCTGCCTGGTACAATGGTACCATCGGGTCCCATGGTAGGGCCGGCCCTGACTCCATGTAGTAATGGTGACTCCTCAAAGTTTGGACTTTCCTCAGTCTCCCTTCATGGGTGATAATGTTCAGGTGGCCTCTTCAGATCCTCTGCAGATCTCTTCACCATAAGAGGTGTCCATTCATTTGTTGCCATGAATTCTTTTTTTTTTTACAGATATTAGCTACATACGTCCGTCTGTAGAAGTGGCCCAATAAAGGTGGAGAGTTTTATGCCGTCTTACCAACATCTACTCCTATCTCATGTCACGGACAATACCACATAGAAGTCATTTCTTGACGTTCCTTAATAATGATCAACGAGTGGAATAATAATAGGAGGCACCCAGATGATAATAGTTGGTGGGCTTTTTGTGTTGCACAGGTGATCCTTCTCTTCAGCCCTCCCCATCTCATACCGGCATCCATATATATATATATATATATACACCACACACCACCTACCGTGACGTAGTGATATTCTGAGACCACGTGAGGTGACATTGAGATCGGCTTCAATATGTGACGTTTTTGGAATAAAAACATTCTGGGTAAATGATTTTAGCAGATGGCGGCAGATTTATGTATAGAGTTCCCCATTCCTTTCAATAATTTGATGCTGAAACTTTCTCTACCTCAGGAAGTCCAATTATAAATATAAATGCCGCCACTCACCACCAATCCTGACGTGGCGCGATAGCGGGACACGCCGCACAGCTGGAATGGTCGAGGTGTGGAATTCTTCATCTTCTCATTGAAGGTTCTCTGGACCCAATCAGAGAGGTGCAGGTCTGATGTCATATCCTGTCCAAAGCTGCCAGCCAATGGAGGAATGACCTCTCTCACCTGGACCAATGACCTGTGCAGATATATAATGGGAGGAGTCAAAAACTAATTCTGGTGACTCAACTGTCCTGAGGAAGAGGGTCACCCCTTCATTATATACTTTACACCCCAAAGAGAGAGGAAATCAGGAACTACACCAGGAAGATCTCCTTACTGGAAATCCCAAAATGGGTGAAAAGTCCGACGTCAAAACTTTATCTATTATTATTCGGTAGAACGACTCTATAAATCAGTTTTAAACCCTTCCCCCAAGTTGTCATTAAGAATGAACTTTCCATAACAAAAAAAAGGAATGTTGGGCGGACACAGACCACACCCCCATAGCAGACCACACCCCCATAACAGACCACACCCCCATAACAGACCACACCCCCATAGCAGACCACACACCCCCCCCATTGCAGACCACACCCCCATAGCAGACCACCCCCCCATTGCAGACCACACCCCATAGCAGACCACACCCCCATAGCAGACCACACCCCCTCAGTACACCACTATATGCTATAGTCACCATAGGTTCACTTTACCATTAGTCTGCAAGGGAGCTCGGAGTACATCAAGGAAAGTCAATCACCCTACAAACACAAAGGGGGGTTTGGATACCCCATTGGTGGGAACGCCCCTTAGGAGGAAATGAAGTAAGAACCCCGGGGGTGAAAGGAACACATTCTACCCACGGTTCTGCCCCCAGATAAACATTCAGCATCATCGAGTCCACTGATCATTATTTCACACTCCTATTTACCGGCTAACCATGGCTTGGTACAGGCGGACTTCCCCCGGGGAGGGGTGGGCCGCGTCCGAGTAATAAACCCCCTGAGAATATTGGGGGCGCTCCACCATCGGGTCCTCTGCATGCTGCTGGATTTTTCCTTTCTGGATCCGGATGAGTAATGTGGCGCATGGAACAAATCTGGGAAAGGGAAAGAGAAGAACTTAATAGAAGCCGAAATCTCGTTCCAAATATCGGCAAGTGAGGAGAACGATCGTTTCTGAATGTAGAACCCCTCCCCCTCCCAACCCGTCCTATGCCTGCCCCCTCCCCCTCCCAACCCGTCCTATGCCTGCCCCCTCCCCCTCCCAACCCGTCCTATGCCTGCCCCCTCCCAACCCGTCCTATGCCTGCCCCCTCCCCCTCCCAACCCATCCTATGCCTGCCCCCTCCCCCTCCCAACCCATCCTATGCCTGCCCCCTCCCCCTCACAACCCGTCCTATGCCTGCCCCCTCCCAACCCGTCCTATGCCTGCCCCCTCCCCTCCCAACCCATCCTATGCCTGCCCCCCTCCCCCTCCCAACCCGTCCTATGCCTGCCCCCTCCCCCTCCCAACCAGTCCTATGCCTGCCCCCTCCCCCTCACAACCCGTCCTATGCCTGCCACCTCCCAACCTGTCCTATGCCTGCCCCCTCCCCCTCCCAACCCATCCTATGCCTGCCCCCTCCCCCTCCCAACCCGTCCTATGCCTGCCCTCCTCCCCCTCCCAACCCGTCCTATGCCTGCCCCCTCCCCCTCCCAACCCATCCTATGCCTGCCCCCTCCCCCTCCCAACCCATCCTATGCCTGCCCCCTCCCAACCCGTCCTATGCCTGCCCCCTCCCCCTCCCAACCCGTCCAAGCCTGCCCCCTCCCCCTCCCAACCCATCCTGCCCCTCCCCCTCCCAACCCGTCCTATGCCTGCCCCCCTCCCCCTCCCAACCCATCCTATGCCTGCCCCCTCCCAACCCGTCCTATGCCTGCCCCCTCCCCCTCCCAACCCGTCCAAGCCTGCCCCCTCCCCCTCCCAACCCATCCTGCCCCTCCCCCTCCCAACCCGTCCTATGCCTGCCCCCCTCCCCCTCCCAACCCGTCCTATGCCTGCCCCCCTCCCAACCCGTCCTATGCCTGCCCCCCCTGTCCTATCGCCAAGTGAGGAGAACGATCGTTTCTGAATCTCGAACAAGCTGATAAGATCCAGAAATACCAGAAATGAATGTCTATTGTTATGTGACTGTGAACTATGCGGAGGGTTCTGTTTTCTGACAGATCAGAAGGATTACATTTGTTGGCGGAACTCCAGACGGCCTTAAATTTCACGTCAAATATTCATTTACTTAAAGGGGGTGCACTTACTTTTTCCTTCCAATTCCCTTCTAAATGTTTTTTTCTTTGTCTGAATTTCTCACTTCCTGTTTCTCCTCAGTAAACTCCCCCCCCCCCCCATCATCCGAGCCGTGGATAGTCAGAACAGCTTACTGAGGAGGAACAGGAAGTGAGAAATTCAGACAAAGAAAAAAACATTTAGAAGGGAAATGGAAGGAAAAAGTAAGTGAACCCCCAATGCACGAGATAAAGGAACCCATTCAGAAAATAGAAGACGAAACTTTACACCCCCCCAAATAACACCGACTCCAGGTATGGATATTTTATAGATAGTTACATTGTTCTATGACCCACCGACCGCTACTACACCGTTACTACACAGCTACTCTACTGTTACAACACTGCTACTACACCATTACTACACCACTACTCTACCAATACTACACCGCTACTACACTGTCACTACACGGCTACTACACCGTTACTACACAGCTACTACACTGTCACTACATCGCTACTCTACCAATACTACACCGCAACTCCACCTTTACTCTACCATTACAACACTGCTACTACAACGCTACTCCACTGAATATCCCCCCCCCCCCCCATGCCTGTCCTACTGCATTCTGAACACAGGAAATCAGCGCCATGCAAAACACTCTCTGATTGGACAAGGTGGCAAATGTGACATCAGGACCCGCCTCTCCATCTCGTCCAATCAGAGAGAACCATCTGTTTCTATTTCTTTTTATTATTTCAAGTCTCCCAAACAAACTAAAGTCCTTCCGATTCACGACAGAGCAGCCGTTCCAGCATTGTTCCCCCCCCCCCCGTATATATGGTGCTGGCCAGGACTCCCCCCCCCCCGTATATATGGTGCTGGCCAGGACTCCCCCCCCCCCCGTATATATGGTGCTGGCCAGGACTCCCCCCCCCCGTATATCTGGTGCTGGCCTGGAGTCCCCCCTCCCCCGTATATCTGGTGCTGGCCTGGAGTCCCCCCCCTCGTATATCTGGTGCTGGCCAGGAGTCCCCCCCCCCCGTATATATGGTGCTGGCCAGGAGTCCCTCGCCCCCCCCCCCATATATCTGGTGCTGGCCAGGAGTCCCCCCTCCCCCGTATATCTGGTGCTGGCCAGGAGTCCCCCCCCCAGTATATCTGGTGCTGGCCAGGACTCCCCCCTCCCCCGTATATCTGGTGCTAGCCAGGACTCCCCCCCTATATATCGTGCTGGCCTGGAGTCCCCCCTCCCCCGTATATCTGGTGCTGGCCAGGACTCCCCCCCCCCCCGTATATCTGGTGCTGGCCAGGACTCCCCCCTCCCCCGTATATCTGGTGCTGGCCAGGACTCCCCCCCCCCTATATCTGGTGCTGGCCAGGACTCCCCCCCTATATATCGTGCTGGCCTGGAGTCCCCCCTCCCCCGTATATCTGGTGCTGGCCAGGAATCCACCCCCCCCCGTATATCTGGTGCTGGCCAGGAGTCCCCCCCCCCCGTATATCTGGTGCTGGGTGCGTCATTCCATGGACTGAATATAAATTGGGTATGCTCACCGCCCGGAGGATGCCAGTGACTCCACAGAGAAGGGACGATCGGTGGGGGGAGACGTGTGATATATCCGGATCTGGTGACCCCCTTCGTTCAAAGAAACCTGAAAAATATACAAAATAGTCACTGGGACCGGCATTCAGGGTGACAACTTCACCCCCCCTCCCCCAACCTGCCCCCTCCCCCTCCCAACCCCTTCCTATGCCCCCCTCCCCCTCTCAACCTGCCCTATGCCTGCCCCCCCTCCCCCTCACAACCCATCCTATGCCTGCCCCCTCCCCCTCCCAACCCGTCCTATGCCTGCCCCCTCCCCCTCCCAACCCGTCCTATGCCTGCCCCCCTCCCCCTCCCAACCCGTCCTATGCCCCCCTCCCAACCCGTCCTATGCCTGCCCCCTCCCCCAACCTGCCCTATGCCTGCCCCCCTCCCCCTCCCAACCTGTCCTATGCCTGCCCCCCTCCCCCTCCTATGCCTGCCCCCCTCCCCCTCCTATGCCTGCCCCCTCCCCCTCCCAACCTGTCCTATGCCTGCCCCCCTCCCCCTCCCAACCTGTCCTATGCCTGCCCCCCCTCCCCCTCCCAACCTGTCCTATGCCTGCCCCCTCCCCCTCCCAACCCGTCCTATGCCTGCCCCCCCCTCCCCCTCACAACCTGCCCTATGCCTGCCCCCCTCCCCCTCCCAACCCGTCCTATGCCCCCCTCCCAACCCGTCCTATGCCTGCCCCCCTCCCCCTCCTATGCCTGCCCCCTCCCCCTCCCAACCTGTCCTATGCCTGCCCCCCTCCCCCTCCCCCAACCTGCCCTATGCCTGCCCCCTCCCCCTCCCAACCTGCCCTATGCCTGCCCCCCTCCCCCTCCCAACCCATCATATACCTGCCCCCTCCCCCTCCCAACCCGTCCTATGCCTGCCCCCTCCCCCTCCCAACCTGTCCTATGCCTGCCCCCCTCCCAACCCATCATATACCTGCCCCCCTCCCAACCCGTCCTATGCCTGCCCCCCTCCCCCAACCCGTCCTATGCCTGCCCCCCTCCCCCAACCCGTCCTATGCCTGCCCCCCTCCCCCAACCTGTCCTATGTGTGCCCCCCTCCCCCTCCCAACCTGTCCTATGCCTGCCCCCCCTCCCCCTCCCAACCTGTCCTATGCCTGCCCCCCCTCCCCCTCCCAACCTGTCCTATGCCTGCCCCCCCTCCCCCTCCCAACCTGTCCTATGCCTGCCCCCTCCCCCTCCCAACCTGTCCTATGCCTGCCCCCCCTCCCCCTCCCAACCTGTCCTATGCCTGCCCCCCCTCCCCCTCCCAACCTGTCCTATGCCTGCCCCCCTCCCAACCCGTCCTATGCCTGCCCCCTCCCCCTCCCAACCTGTTCTTTGCCTGCCCCCCTCCCCCCAACCTGCCCTATGCCTACCCCCTCCCCCTCCCAACCATCCTATACCTGCCCCCTCCCCCTCCCAACCATCCTATGCCTGCCCCCTCCCCCTCCCAACCTGTCCTATGCCTGCCCCCCTCCCCCTCACAACCTGTCCTATGCCTGCCCCCCTCCCCCTCCCAACCTGTCCTATGCCTGCCCCCTCCCCCTCCCAACCCGTCCTATGCCTGCCCCCTCCCCCTCCCAACCCGTCCTATGCCTACCCCCTCCCCCTCCCAACCCGTCCTATGCCTGCCCCCTCCCAACCTGTTCTATGCCTACCCCCCTCCCCCTCCCGTCCTATGCCTGCCCCCCTCCCCCTCCCAACCTGTCCTATGCCTGCCCCCTCCCCCTCCCAACCTGTCCTATGCCTGCCCCCTCCCCCTCCCAACCTGTCCTATGCCTGCCCCCTCCCCCTCCCAACCTGACCTATGCCTACCCCCCTCCCCCTCCCAATAACATGACCTCACTTGAACTCCACCAATAATGTGACCTCACCTGGACTCCACCCTCCACCAATAATGTGACCTCACCTGAACTCCACCAATAATGTGACCTCACCTGAACTCCACCAATAATGTGACCTCACCTGAACTCCACCAATAATGTGACCTCACCTGAACTCCACCAATAATGTGACCTCACCTGAACTCCACCAATAATGTGACCTCACCTGAACTCCACCAATAATGTGACCTCACCTGAACTCCACCAATAATGTGACCTCACCTGAACTCCACCAATAATGTGACCTCACCTGAACTCCACCAATAATGTGACCTCACCTGGACTCCACCAATAATGTGACCTCACCTGATCTCCACCAATAATGTGACCTCACCTGATCTCCACCAATAATGTGACCTCACCTGATCTCCACCAATAATGTGACCTCACCTGATCTCCACCAATAATGTGACCTCACCTGAACTCCACCAATAATGTCACCTCACCTGATCTCCACCAATAATGTGACCTCACCTGAACTCCACCAATAATGTGACCTCACCTGAACTCCACCAATAATGTCACCTCACCTGAACTCCACCAATAATGTCACCTCACCTGAACTCCACCAATAATGTGACCTCACCTGATCTCCACCAATAATGTGACCTCACCTGAACTCCACCAATGATGTGACCTCACCTGAACTCCACCAATGATGTGACCTCACCTGAACTCCACCCATAATGTGACCTCACCTGAACTCCACCCATAATGTGACCTCACCTGAACTCCACCAATAATGTGACCTCACCTGAACTCCACCAATAATGTGACCTCACCTGAACTCCACCAATAATGTGACCTCACCTGAACTCCACCAATAATGTGACCTCACCTGATCTCCACAAATAATGTGACCTCACCTGAACTCCACCAATAATGTGACCTCACCTGATCTCCACCAATAATGTGACCTCACCTGAACTCCACCAATAATGTGACCTCACCTGAACTCCACCAATAATGTGACCTCACCTGAACTCCACCAATAATGTGACCTCACCTGAACTCCACCAATAATGTGACCTCACCTGAACTCCACCGATAATGTGACCTCACCTGAACTCCACCAATAATGTGACCTCACCTGATCTCCACCAATAATGTGACCTCACCTGATCCCCACCAATAATGTGACCTCACCTGATCTCCACCAATAATGTCACCTCACCTGATCTCCACCAATAATGTGACCTCACCTGAACTCCACCAATAATGTGACCTCACCTGATCTCCACCAATAATGTGACCTCACCTGAACTCCACCAATAATGTCACCTCACCTGAACTCCACCAATAATGTGACCTCACCTGGACTCCACCAATAATGTGACCTCACCTGAACTCCACCAATAATGTGACCTCACCTGATCTCCACCAATAATGTGACCTCACCTGAACTCCACCAATAATGTGACCTCACCTGAACTCCACCAATAATGTGACCTCACCTGAACTCCACCAATAATGTGACCTCACCTGAACTCCACCAATAATGTGACCTCACCTGAACCCCACCAATAATGTGACCTCACCTGAACTCCACCAATAATGTGACCTCACCTGAACTCCACCAATAATGTGACCTCACCTGAACTCCACCAATAATGTGACCTCACCTGAACTCCACTAATAATGTGACCTCACCTGAACTCCACCAATAATGTCACCTCACCTGATCTCCACCAATAATGTGACCTCACCTGAACTCCACCAATAATGTGACCTCACCTGGACTCCACCAATAATGTGACCTCACCTGAACTCCACCAATAATGTGACCTCACCTGATCTCCACCAATAATGTGACCTCACCTGAACTCCACCAATAATGTGACCTCACCTGAACTCCACCAATAATGTGACCTCACCTGAACCCCACCAATAATGTGACCTCACCTGAACTCCACCGATAATGTGACCTCACCTGAACCCCACCAATAATGTGACCTCACCTGAACTCCACCAATAATGTGACCTCACCTGAACTCCACCAATAATGTGACCTCACCTGAACTCCACCAATAATGTGACCTCACCTGAACTCCACCAATAATGTGACCTCACCTGAACTCCACCAATAATGTGACCTCACCTGAACTCCACCAATAATGTGACCCTCACCTGAACTCCACCAATAATGTCACCTCACCTGAACTCCACCAATAATGTCACCTCACCTGAACTCCACCAATAATGTGACCTCACCTGAACCCCACCAATAATGTGACCTCACCTGATCTCCACCAATAATGTGACCCTCACCTGAACTCCACCAATAATGTGACCCTCACCTGAACTCCACCAATAATGTCACCTCACCTGAACTCCACCAATAATGTCACCTCACCTGAACTCCACCAATAATGTGACCTCACCTGATCTCCACCAATAATGTGACCTCACCTGAACTCCACCAATAATGTGACCTCACCTGAACTCCACCAATAATGTGACCTCACCTGAACTCCACCGATAATGTGACCTCACCTGAACTCCACCCATAATGTGACCTCACCTGATCTCCACCAATAATGTGACCTCACCTGATCTCCACCAATAATGTGACCTCACCTGAACTCCACCGATAATGTGACCTCACCTGAACTCCACCAATAATGTGACCTCACCTGATCTCCACCAATAATGTGACCTCACCTGAACTCCACCAATAATGTGACCTCACCTGATCTCCACCAATAATGTGACCTCACCTGAACTCCACCAATAATGTGACCTCACCTGAACTCCACCAATAATGTGACCTCACCTGAACTCCACCAATAATGTGACCTCACCTGGACTCCACCAATAATGTGACCTCACCTGAACTCCACCAATAATGTGACCTCACCTGAACTCCACCAATAATGTCACCTCACCTGAACTCCACCAATAATGTGACCTCACCTGAACTCCACCAATAATGTGACCTCACCTGAACCCCACCAATAATGTGACCTCACCTGGACTCCACCAATAATGTGACCTCACCTGAACTCCACCAATAATGTGACCTCACCTGAACTCCACCAATAATGTGACCTCACCTGATCTCCACCAATAATGTGACCCTCACCTGAACTCCACCAATAATGTGACCTCACCTGATCTCCACCAATAATGTGACCTCACCTGAACTCCACCAATAATGTCACCTCACCTGAACTCCACCAATAATGTCACCTCACCTGAACTCCACCAATAATGTGACCTCACCTGATCTCCACCAATAATGTGACCTCACCTGATCTCCACCAATAATGTGACCTCACCTGATCTCCACCAATAATGTGACCTCACCTGAACTCCACCAATAATGTGACCTCACCTGAACTCCACCGATAATGTGACCTCACCTGAACTCCACCCATAATGTGACCTCACCTGATCTCCACCAATAATGTGACCTCACCTGATCTCCACCAATAATGTGACCTCACCTGAACTCCACCGATAATGTGACCTCACCTGAACTCCACCAATAATGTGACCTCACCTGATCTCCACCAATAATGTGACCTCACCTGAACTCCACCAATAATGTGACCTCACCTGAACTCCACCAATAATGTGACCTCACCTGAACTCCACCCATAATGTGACCTCACCTGATCTCCACCAATAATGTGACCTCACCTGATCTCCACCAATAATGTGACCTCACCTGATCTCCACCAATAATGTGACCTCACCTGAACTCCACCAATAATGTGACCTCACCTGATCTCCACCAATAATGTGACCCTCACCTGAACTCCACCAATAATGTGACCCTCACCTGAACTCCACCAATAATGTCACCTCACCTGAACTCCACCAATAATGTGACCTCACCTGATCTCCACCAATAATGTGACCTCACCTGAACTCCACCAATAATGTGACCTCACCTGAACTCCACCAATAATGTGACCTCACCTGAACTCCACCGATAATGTGACCTCACCTGAACTCCACCCATAATGTGACCTCACCTGATCTCCACCAATAATGTGACCTCACCTGATCTCCACCAATAATGTGACCTCACCTGAACTCCACCGATAATGTGACCTCACCTGAACTCCACCAATAATGTGACCTCACCTGATCTCCACCAATAATGTGACCTCACCTGAACTCCACCAATAATGTGACCTCACCTGATCTCCACCAATAATGTGACCTCACCTGAACTCCACCAATAATGTGACCTCACCTGAACTCCACCAATAATGTGACCTCACCTGAACTCCACCAATAATGTGACCTCACCTGGACTCCACCAATAATGTGACCTCACCTGAACTCCACCAATAATGTGACCTCACCTGAACTCCACCAATAATGTCACCTCACCTGAACTCCACCAATAATGTGACCTCACCTGAACTCCACCAATAATGTGACCTCACCTGAACTCCACCAATAATGTGACCTCACCTGGACTCCACCAATAATGTGACCTCACCTGAACTCCACCAATAATGTGACCTCACCTGAACTCCACCAATAATGTGACCTCACCTGATCTCCACCAATAATGTGACCCTCACCTGAACTCCACCAATAATGTGACCTCACCTGATCTCCACCAATAATGTGACCTCACCTGAACTCCACCAATAATGTCACCTCACCTGAACTCCACCAATAATGTCACCTCACCTGAACTCCACCAATAATGTCACCTCACCTGATCTCCACCAATAATGTGACCTCACCTGATCTCCACCAATAATGTGACCTCACCTGATCTCCACCAATAATGTGACCTCACCTGAACTCCACCAATAATGTGACCTCACCTGAACTCCACCGATAATGTGACCTCACCTGAACTCCACCCATAATGTGACCTCACCTGATCTCCACCAATAATGTGACCTCACCTGATCTCCACCAATAATGTGACCTCACCTGAACTCCACCGATAATGTGACCTCACCTGAACTCCACCAATAATGTGACCTCACCTGATCTCCACCAATAATGTGACCTCACCTGAACTCCACCAATAATGTGACCTCACCTGAACTCCACCAATAATGTGACCTCACCTGAACTCCACCCATAATGTGACCTCACCTGATCTCCACCAATAATGTGACCTCACCTGATCTCCACCAATAATGTGACCTCACCTGATCTCCACCAATAATGTGACCTCACCTGAACTCCACCAATAATGTGACCTCACCTGATCTCCACCAATAATGTGACCTCACCTGAACTCCACCCATAATGTGACCTCACCTGATCTACACCAATAATGTGACCTCACCTGAACTCCACCCATAATGTGACCTCACCTGGACTTCGCTCGAGTCTGACGAGGGCGCTCTCTGCTTTCCAGATTCAACAAAGAGATTGAGAGCCGCCCAGCCAATCAGAGTCAGCTCCCTGCAGAACCGGTCCAAGTTATAAACCTGCCGACCAAACAAGACCGAAGAATTAATGTCAGGAAAATATGAAATCAGTCAGGAAGGAATCGGAATTTGGACTTGCTGAGATTGGCTCCGGTGAAGTCGTCTCTGTACACAGGTACAAGTGATCTCCAACTGGTTCACTCCAGATTGCTGGACTATGAATTTCCATGAGTGTATGACCCAGGAGGAGGCGATCGGGAATAAACATTTCTGACATCTTTAGGACTATGGAGGAGGAACTTGCACCAGTTTCCAGGGAATTCTGAGAGCCGATAATATACATTGTATTCTGAGATCTCTGTACTCACCTTCAGGAGCAGGGTGGAGGTAGGTGGAACGTTGGGTGAGTTGATCTGTAGAGAATAATTGTAGTGTGGATGGAAAATGTCGCTGCTCAGATCTATCCCAGTACTAATGTCTGGTCCAATCCTGAAACACAACAAGCGGGACATGGCAGCCAATCAGAGTTCAATGTAATTGCATACAAAACACTCTCAGCGGTCTCCAAACTACAGCCCGGGGGGCGGATGTGGCCCTTTGCTTCCCTTTATCTGGCCCTTGGGGCCACTATTTCACCAACTAACACCAATGATGGAGCACCATCAAGACTGAAGAGGGGAGGAGCCAATACACCTGTGCAAGACTGAGGAGGGGAGGGGCCAATACACCTGTGCAAGACTGAGGAGGGGAGGAGCCGATACACCTGTGCAAGACTGAAGAGGGGAGGAGCCGATACACCTGTGCAAGACTGAAGAAGGGAGGAGCCGATACACCTGTGCAAGACTGAGGAGGGGAGGAGCCAATACACCTGTGCAAGACTAAAGAGGGGAGGAGTCGGTACACCTGTGCAAGACTGAAGAGGGGAGGACCTGATACACCTGTGCAAGACTGAAGAAGGGAGGAGCCGATACACCTGTGCAAGACTGAGGAGGGGAGGAGCCAATACACCTGTGCAAGACTAAAGAGGGGAGGAGTCGGTACACCTGTGCAAGACTGAAGAGGGGAGGACCTGATACACCTGTGCAAGACTGAAGAAGGGAGGAGCCGATACACCTGTGCAAGACTGAAGAGGGGAGGAGCGATACACCTGTGCAAGACTAAAGAGGGGAGGAGCCGATACACCTGTGCAAGACTGAAGAGGGGAGGACCTGATACACCTGTGCAAGACTGAAGAAGGGAGGAGCCGATACACCTGTGCAAGACTGAAGAGGGGAGGAGCGATACACCTGTGCAAGACTAAAGAGGGGAGGAGCCGATACACCTGTGCAAGACTGAAGAGGGGAGGAGCCGATACACCTGTGCAAGACTGAAGAGGGGAGGAGCCGATACACCTGTGCAAGACTGAAGAGGGGAGGACCTGATACACCTGTGCAAGACTGAAGAGGGGAGGAGCCGATACACCTGTGCAAGACTGAGGAGGGGAGGAGCCGATACACCTGTGCAAGACTGAAGAGGGGAGGACCTGATACACCTGTGCAAGACTGAAGAGGGGATGAGCCAATACACCTGTGCAAGACTGAAGAGGTGAGGAGCCGATACACCTGTGCAAGACTGAGGAGGGGAGGAGCCGATACACCTGTGCAAGACTGAAGAGGGGAGGAGCCAATACACCTGTGCAAGACTGAGGAGGGGAGGAGCCAATACACCTGTGCAAGAATGAAGAAGGGAGGAGCCGATACACCTGTGCAAGACTGAAGAGGGGAGGAGAAAAAAAACCTGTGCAAGACTGAAGAGGGGAAGAGCCAATACACCTGTGCAAGACTGAAGAGGGGAGGAGCCAATACACCTGGGCAAGACTGAAGAGGGGAGGAGCCTGTACACCTGTGCAAGACTGAAGGGGAAGGAGCCGCTACACCTGTGCAAGACTGAAGAGGGGAGGAGCCAATACACCTGTGCAAGACTGAAGAGGGGAGGAGCCAATACACCTGGGCAAGACTGAAGAGGGGAGGAGCCTGTACACCTGTGCAAGACTGAAGGGGAGGAGCCGCTACACCTGTGCAAGACTGAAGGGGGAGGAGCCGCTACACCTGTGCAAGACTGAAGTGGGGAGGAGCCTGTACACCTGTGCAAGACTGAAGGGGAGGAGCCGATACACCTGTGCAAGACTGAAGAGGTGAGGAGCCGATACACCTGTGCAAGACTGAAGAGGGGAGGAGCCGATACACCTGTGCAAGACAGAAGAGTGGAGGAGCCAATACACCTGTGCAAGACTGAAGAGGGGAGGAGCCGATACACCTGTGCAAGACTGAAGAAGGGAGGAGCCGATACACCTGTGCAAGACTGAGGAGGGGAGGAGCCGATACACCTGTGCAAGACTGAAGAGGGGAGGAGCCGATACACCTGTGCAAGACTGAAGAAGGGAGGAGCCGATACACCTGTGCAAGACTGAGGAGGGGAGGAGCCGATACACCTGTGCAAGACTGAAGAGGGGAGGAGCCAATACACCTGTGCAAGACTGAAGAGGGGAGGAGCCAATACACCTGTGCAAGACTGAAGAGGGGAGGAGCCGATACACCTGTGCAAGACTGAAGAGGTGAGGAGCCGATACACCTGTGCAAGACTGAAGAGGGGAGGAGCCGATACACCTGTGCAAGACTGAGGAGGGGAGGAGCCAATACACCTGTGCAAGAATGAAGAAGGGAGGAGCCGATACACCTGTGCAAGACTGAAGAGGGGAGGAGAAAAAAAAACTGTGCAAGACTGAAGAGGGGAGGAGCCAATACACCTGTGCAAGACTGAAGAGGGGAGGAGCCAATACACCTGGGCAAGACTGAAGAGGGGAGGAGCCTGTACACCTGTGCAAGACTGAAGAGGGGAGGAGCCAATACACCTGTGCAAGACTGAAGAAGGGAGGAGCCGATACACCTGTGCAAGACTGAGGAGGGGAGGAGCCGATACACCTGTGCAAGACTGAAGAGGGGAGGAGCCAATACACCTGTGCAAGACTGAAGAGGGGAGGAGCCAATACACCTGTGCAAGACTGAGGAGAGGAGGAGCCGATACACCTGTGCAAGACTGAAGAGGGGAGGAGCCGATACACCTGTGCAAGACTGAAGAAGGGAGGAGCCGATACACCTGTGCAAGACTGAGGAGGGGAGGAGCCGATACACCTGTGCAAGACTGAAGAGGGGAGGAGCCAATACACCTGTGCAAGACTGAAGAGGGGAGGAGCCAATACACCTGTGCAAGACTGAAGAGGGGAGGAGCCGATACACCTGTGCAAGACTGAAGAGGTGAGGAGCCTGTACACCTGTGCAAGACTGAAGAGGGGAGGAGCCAATACACCTGTGCAAGACTGAAGAGGGGAGGAGCCGATACACCTGTGCAAGACTGAAGAGGGGAGGAGCCGATACACCTGTGCAAGACTGAGGAGGGGAGGAGAAAAAAAAACTGTGCAAGACTGAAGAGGGGAGGAGCCAATACACCTGTGCAAGACTGAAGAGGGGAGGAGCCAATACACCTGGGCAAGACTGAAGAGGGGAGGAGCCTGTACACCTGTGCAAGACTGAAGGGGGAGGAGCCGCTACACCTGTGCAAGACTGAAGGGGGAGGAGCCGCTACACCTGTGCAAGACTGAAGGGGGAGGAGCCGCTACACCTGTGCAAGATTGAAGAGGGGAGGAGCCTGTACACCTGTGCAAGACTGAAGGGAAGGATGGAAGTCAGATTTAAAGCTCTACTTCTGACACCATGGGGGAGATTTTATATCTCACTTCCTATTCCTGTGACACCTGTACAGGAAATGGTGAGAGCGGTGTCACCGGGACACAAATGCACAAACAGCAATAAATATTTTTGGAAATTGTAACTCTGCTTTACTTTTCTTTTGTCCGTGTCTCATATTCAGCCCAGACCGGGAGCCGTTCATCCCACATGTGTGCAAACTTACTGATCGTAGTTTTTGTCAAATATTCTCCCGGTGACACAAGTGACTGTGGCGGCATCTGGCAGGAAACGAGCGCCATCGATGAACACGGCGATACCATCTGTAGAGGAGAATGGGTCCAGCACGGCCTTCCTCCGGGAATGGGGGATGTAAGCTCCCTAGAGGGAGGAAACGTTTTGGATTATTCTGCTCTGAGGACGGGGGAGGGGAGTATGAGGACACTTACCTCGGGAACCATGGCGCTGTCCTTATCAAGGATCGGGGGTTCTGAGGGAAAAGGAAAATCCGGCCGGGTCTTGCTAAACACACAAAGCCGCACCCTGGCGTTACCGTATGTCTCGAATATCTCCGCGTACTTTTCAGGATGCTGCACCGGAAAGAACCAATTAGAGACACAATATTTTCATGTCATTTATTGTCATTATATGTTCATTATACAACCGAAGATAACCGAATATAACCGAATATAACTAAATATAACTAAATATAACTAAATATAACTAAATATAACCAAATATAACCAAATAAAACCAAATATAACCAAATATAACTAAATATAACTAAATATTACCGAATATAACCAAATATAACCAAATATAACCAAATATAACCAAATATAACCAAATATAACTAAATATAACTGAATATAACCTAATATAACCTAATATAACCGAATATAACTAAATATAACTAAATATAACTAAATATAACTAAATATAACTAAATATAACTAAATATTACCGAATATAACCAAATATAACCAAATATAACCAAATATAACTAAATATAACTAAATATTACCGAATATAACCAAATATAACCAAATATAACTAAATATAACTAAATATAACCAAATATAACCAAATATAACTAAATATAACCAAATATAACCAAATATAACTAAATATAACTAAATATAACTAAATATAACTAAATATAACTAAATATTACCGAATATAACCAAATATAACCAAATATAACCAAATATAACTAAATATAACTAAATATTACCGAATATAACCAAATATAACCAAATATAACTAAATATAACTAAATATAACTAAATATTACCGAATATAACCAAATATAACCAAATATAACTAAATATAACTAAATATTACCGAATATAACCAAATATAACCAAATATAACTAAATATAACTAAATATAACCAAATATAACCAAATATAACTAAATATAACCAAATATAACCAAATATAACTAAATATAACTAAATATAACTAAATATAACTAAATATAACTAAATATTACCGAATATAACCAAATATAACCAAATATAACCAAATATAACTAAATATAACTAAATATTACCGAATATAACCAAATATAACCAAATATAACTAAATATAACTAAATATAACCAAATATAACCAAATATAACTAAATATAACCAAATATAACCAAATATAACTAAATATAACTAAATATAACCCTCCTCATGATTGGTGATTTCTACAATATTCTCGGCATGTCTGGTACTCAGAATAACAAATTCATCCAATCCTAGTGCCCAGCCTGGAGGAGCCAATCTATACTGGAGCTCAGGTACCAAGATAATAATTAAGCCAGATCAACATTCCAAACTAAGGGCCAGTTTACTGTCCTTCAGACTTTAGGGGGGCCGGACTGTGGCCACTGGGAGTAGAAAAGGTCCCGGCATTAGTGGAATTAAATACTGCGCCAAGTTGGTGGTCAGCAGGAGTCAAAATACTCCATCATTGGTATCCGTGGGAGGAATAGTGTCCCATCATTGGTGTCAGTGGGAGGAATAGTGTCCCATCATTGGTGTCAGTGGGAGCAATAGTGTCCCATCATTGGTGTCAGTGGGGGGAATAGTGTCCCATCATTGGTGTCAGTGGGAGGAATAGTGTCCCATCATTGGTGTCAGTGGGAGGAATAGTGTCCCATCATTGGTGTCAGGGGGAGGAATAGTGTCCCATCATTGGTGTCAGGGGGAGGAATAGTGTCCCATCATTGGTGTCAGGGGGAGGAATAGTGTCCCATCATTGGTGTCAGTGGGAGGAATAGTGTCCCATCATTGGTGTCAGTGGGAGGAATAGTGTCCCATCATTGGTGTCAGTGGGAGGAATAGTGTCCCATCATTGGTGTCAGTATGAGGAATAGTGTCCCATCATTGGTGTCAGTGGGGGGAATAGTGTCCCATCATTGGTGTCAGTGGGAGGAATAGTGTCCCATCATTGGTGTCAGTGGGAGGAATAGTGTCCCATCATTGGTGTCAGGGGGAGGAATAGTGTCCCATCATTGGTGTCAGGGGGAGGAATAGTGTCCCATCATTGGTGTCAGGGGGAGGAATAGTGTCCCATCATTGGTGTCAGTGGGAGGAATAGTGCCCCACCCACCATTGGACCACAGGTGTGTGAGGAGGAAGGTGTGTCTGAAGCTGCTGTGTGAGAAGGGAGTTGCCTGGAAATCTCTCCCAGCTCTCCTGGCCCCGTTCTGGGGAAGCCATGGAGGGCAGCGGGGCCTCCCCTGCTGGAGGCTCTCAGCCATCTCCTGGGCCATCTGCTGACATGTCTGCCCCTCTACAAGCCTCAGCTGGTGATCTCTCTGCCCCTGGTGTGGATGAAGGCTCGGAGGCCATTCGGGAGCGAGTGGTGGCCGGGATAAAAGTCCTAAACCGGGAGAGGGATAAGCTGTACAAGCTACGTGCGGAGCTGAAGCGCCTGCGAAGGCAACGTGAAGGCTTGCATAGCCAGAAACGCGGATCCATGGATCCAGAGATCCAACTGGCCAAGGTCCGTGTGGACCACCAGGAGACCATCGTGGCCATAATGGAAGGAAGGGATGGTCCTTTCAAGGAAAAGTTCTCCAACGAAAGGAGGTTTGCAAAGGTGACAAAGATGGAGGTGGAGGAGGAGGAGACCCCCAGTTCTGACCCCCTGCCCCCCCAGGGAGAGGTAAGCACCCCAATGCCTTCCCAGGACTCAGGAGGCATGCTGAGGGTGATCCAGGTAATGGAGTCTCCTGTGCGGGGGGATCAGATGGTCTTTAATGATGAAGATATTGCAGATGGTGTACCTGATAAAGTGAAGCCTGCTAAACCCCATGTTGTGGATAAGACTGTGTATGTACCATCAATGACTGATAATGTGCCTAATAATAAGACTGCCAGTCCTGTATGCAGTAATAATGTGCCTGCTGAGGCTGCAATGCAGCAAGAGACACGTTCAGAAAATGACATTTCTGTGAAGGAACTGCAAGTCCCAGCAGAACCCATTAACCCTCCTGATGCTGAGACCAGAGCTGATTGCCCCACTGCTGCTCAGGACTCCACAGCGCAGCATCAGGCGACAGCCGGTACTGCAACAGAAACTATAATTATACCTGATGGGAATGTGTGTGTGGCTGATAATAATCATCCCAGTTCAGGTGGGATGGACAATGGTCCCATTTCAGGTGGGATGGACAATGGTCCCATTTCAGGTGGGATGGACAATACTAACTCTGTTCATGCAGATAAAGTGACTTCAGTGTGGGGTCTTGGCCCTAATAAACCCACTTTCGCTCAGGTGGTACGCTCTGTCCCTGGCAGCTCCGCCCCCAAGCAGGGTTTTCCTCTACGAGCTACCACCTCGAGCCCCCCAGGATATGGTCTTGGGTCTCTGGCTTCTGCTGGGGGCCCAAGACGTAATGTTGTCATCTTGAAATGGGAAGGTGGTGCAATCCCCCCTGCAAGGCGTGCAGTGGTGGATTTAATTCTAGAAATGGGCTTTGGGGTTAACGATCTCTATGCTTTTATTCATGTGTCAGGGACGCGAGAGTATACAGTCAGTTTCACCAAGCCAGAGGGTCTTGACCTGTTCTGGGAACGATATGAGGCCCGGTGCAGGTCAAGACCCGAATGGGAAAGTCTGGCCCCAGTTGCGATTTCGCAGCAGTCAACAGTAAAAAAGATCACTATCATCCTCACCAATGAGAGCGTCCCTGCCAGGGATCTGGAGGTCTGGTTGAGGAACTACGGGGAGGTTTTGACCAAACCCAGTAAAATATTAGATGAGCGTAACATCTGGACTGGGGGATGGTCGGTAACAGTCAGGCTGGCCAGGGATGGAAATGTTGTCCGTCACCTGCCCTCCTCGGCTTTCATAGGGAGGGATAGGATGACCGTGTTCTACCCTGGTCAGCCGAAGCTGTGCCACCGCTGTGGAGAGAGGGGGCACCTTAGCTCCTCCTGTTCGGCCTTGATATGCTCAGTGTGTCGGGGTCAGGGTCATATGGCCAAGGACTGCACCCAGAAGATCAGGTGCAACCTGTGCCTGCGACTTGGCCACCCTTATAGCAGATGCCCTGAGGCCTGGCACAATATGGAGAAGGAGGTAGTGGATGAGATGTCAAGGCTGGACGGGATGGAGGGGGAGGCCCCTGGTGTACCATCCTCCGCTGCGGTGACCGACCCCCCTGGTCCTGCTCAGGATCCCTCCCCGGTTTCCTCCCCAGTTCCCTCCCCAGTTCCTGTGACCACCCCTTCTGTGTCTGTAAGTACTCCTTCTGTATCTGTATCTGTGTCCCCCCAGCCTACTGTACCCGCTCCTCTTGTGTCAGAACCTTCCAAGTCTGTGCCCCCTGAGTCAGTTACCCCCCAGAAGTCTATCCCTGTTAAGTCGGATTTACCCCCCCCATCAGGAGTGATAGCGGGTACTAAAAAGGTCGCTTCAAAGAAAAAAACAAGGGATGAGGGCATCTCTGAGGCTGACCTCAAGTACCTGGAGGAGAGAAGGAAGGTTGGGCGGCGGAAGAAGCAGGCGGTGAGGACGGAACGGGGACGGGAAGCTCCGGTGCATGTCTCCACCCGTCGTAGGTCCTCTAGGTGGGACATTTCGTCATCTGGCGCTTCTTCAGAGCTGAGCTCTGAGTCAGAGATGGAGTTGGAAGCGGCCTCAAGAAAGAGGGAGGCTTCTGGTGATGAGCAGCAGAGGGGAGCTAAGAAGCAATCCACCCAATAACCCAAATGGCGGTTCCCCCTCCGTTAAAAGTGGCGACAATAAATGTCGCCAGCATTAAGTCAGTGAGAGCTCGTTCTATGGCCTTCTTTTTGTTCAGCCAATTAGATGCTGAAATTTTATTTTTGCAAGAGACTAGGCTCACCTCCTTGGCAGATATTCATATGGCCAAGAGAGAGTGGAGGTATGGTCCATCTTACTGGTCTCTTGCGGCCGAGCCTTACGGCGGTGTGGCGGTGTTGTTTAAAACCGGCATGGTAACTGTCCGGCGGGTTATTGAGGTGGAGATTGGGAGATGTATGGTCTTAGACGTCCTTGTGGGAGGGCAGGACCTGCGCCTAATTAATATCTATGGGCCGCACACAAAGTGGGACAGGAAATGCCTTTTTACAAGGATCAAGCCATTTCTTTTTACATCCCGGCAAGTGGTCTTTGGAGGTGACTTTAATACAGTAACTAGGCCCAAGGACAGGAAGGCCTTCAAGGACAGGCTGGGATATGATAGCGTTTTTTTAAATAGTATGGTTAGGGATGCTGGTCTTGTGGATGTGCACATTGCGCACCTCCCGGATGACACCGGGTTCACCTTTCATCGTGGTAATAGTCAGAGTAGGATAGACAGGTTTTTTTTGAAGGAGGCCTCTGCTTTCTCACCCCCAGTGGTGCTGGCAGTAGAGTTCTCTGATCACTGTATGCTATCTGTGGCCCTGAATGCTTCAGACGCCCCTCAGAGGGGAAAGGGCATCTGGAGATTGAATTCGACTCTACTCAAGGAAGAACATGTTAGACAATCCTTTGAGGAATTCTTTCAGGCACAGGTGACCCTCCTGGACTTTTGTAGCAGCAAGGCTGAGTGGTGGGAGCTGACCAAAAAGAGGATCGCTGGATTCTTCAGGGGCCTAGCCAATAGAACACAGTTTAATAAATACATGACCTACCAACGTTTGCAGAGGAAGCTGGATATTCTTGTCTCGAGAGGAGGAGATCCTGGGGCAATCTCCGAAGTGAAACTCCTTCTCAGGAAGTGTCAATATGACCGGCATGCCTCTTTGGTTCTGGAGAGGGACTATGGGAAGTACCACTCGCCTGACCCTTACCAGAACTGCAAACAAGGTGTAGCTGTTAAAGCGGTCGTTGGCCTTAAGGACAGTACAGGTTCCGTGACAAAGTCCAGGTCAGGGATTCTGGAGGTCGTGAGGTCCTTTTATGCCGACCTTCTTGGAAGGAAAGAGCTTGACCGTGACAAGATGGAAAGCTTTTTGGACTCTACTCCAGGTCTAAATGGTGGAGATGTTCCATTGATGAATTTGACAGAGGAGATCACAGTTGAAGAGGTGATGAGGGCAATTGAACAGCTTGCCATCAAAAAGTCACCCGGACCGGATGGCTTGACGGCTGAGTTCTACAAAGCCTTTAAGTCTATTCTGGCCCCACATTTGGTAGAGGTTTTTAACAGTTGTCTTGCTGAGGGGGTGCTATCCCCTTCCATGAGGCACTCGGCTGTGATTCTTCTGTCAAAGGGTAAAGATCCTTCGATGATTGAGAATTGGCGCCCCATCAGCCTTCTTAATGTCGATAGAAAGATACTGGCGAAGATATTTTTCTGGCGCCTGTCGTCAGTAGCAGAGTCTTTGCTTTCTCGCCATCAGCACTGTTCGGTCCAGGGTAGGAGCACCTTCACAGCGGTGTTAGCTGTCCGGGAGGCCTTGGAGCGGTGCAGGGCTGCAGGCTGGGGAAAGTATTTGCTGACATTGGATCAGGCAAAGGCTTTTGATCGTGTTAACCATGAGTACCTGTGGTTGCTCCTTAGTAAGTACGGTCTGCCGGGTGGTTTTGTTGATTGGCTGAAAGTCTTGTATAAGGGGGCAGAAAGCTTCCCTCTTGTTAATGGTTGGGTTGGGCAGTCCTTTGGGGTTGGCTCCGGGGTGCGCCAGGGTTGTCCCCTGAGTCCCCTGCTCTATGTGTTTGCAATCGACCCCTTCATCAGGAGGCTAGAGAGCGGCATGTTGTGTGGGGTACCAGTGGGGCTCCCGGGTGAGCCGCCATTGAGGGTTGTTGCTTATGCGGACGATGTATCAGTGATTGTCACTGGGACGGATGAGGCGGAGGAGGTGGTCTCTCTGACATCACGGTATTCTGAAGCATCAGGCTCCAAGATCAATCAGGAAAAGAGCGAAGTTTTCTGGATGGGAAAGGAAGGTGAGGGGTTTGATCTCCCGGACACCTTTCCAGTGCCCCGGGAAAGAATTAAGATACTAGGCATTGAATTTGGACCCGGCGATTATGGCCTCAAAAACTGGGAAGGCAGACTGGAAATTGCCAATGCTAAGGTGGTCAACTGGAAGAGATGGAAGTTATCTATGAGGGAAAGGGTTGATCTGATTAAGACTTACCTGATTCCGATCTTCTTGTATGTCAGCTTTGTCTGCATCTTGCCAGTGTCTCTCTATGCTAGGGTCAGTAGTGTGTTCTTCCAGATGCTGTGGGGGAACAGACTGAACCCCATCAAGAGGAATGTCACCTACCTATCCAGGAGGGAGGGTGGCTTAGGTATGGTCAACCCAATTCTTTTCTTTTCACTGCTATTTCTCAAGTTTAACATTGGTAGTATGCTTGCAGTGGAACCTCCTGGATGGGCAGGCATATTTAGATCTTGGTTTAGTCCTTTTCTGCGACTTTGGGAAGAAGGTGGCCAAGTGAAGAATCGCAGGGGTCATCGTGGTCAGCTACCAGCCTATGTAGCTCCGTGCCTGAAGTTACTGCGGCAGTGGCGATTGTCGGCTGAAGATCTCAGATCGGTTCCGAGGAAAGACCTTATGAGTCGAGTCTTGAGCGAAGTCTTTCATGACCCACTGGCCTTAAGGGATTGCCCAGGCCCAGTTTTGAGGGTGGGGTTGAGACTAATTAATTTGGATAGAATACCTCCTAAATTTAGGGATCTGGCCTGGTTGTGCTTCCATGGGAGGCTCTATGTTCGGGGCAATTTGAAATTCCGCAGTGGGGTGGATCGTAGCTGTCCTCGGGAGGAGTGTGCAGGTGAGGAGGAGACTATGGACCATTTTCTGACATAGAAGTGTACAAACAGGTGGGGCGGGCGCTCGGTGTTCCTTTCCTCTCCAGGCTGGGTTATGCCGAGTGGGTGTACGGAGCATTCAGTACCGGTGGAGGTTTTTGTTTGGATACACTTTTTTTAGTTAGCCTAGTGGTCCGTTATTTCACCTGGAACGCACGGTGTCAGGTCAGCATTCGGCAAAAAATCCTTCCTGTTGAGGTGGTGGTGTATGACATTGTGCATGAGGTGGGGAAGATTCGGGGGCTTGAGAGAGACAAGCGGGGTCAGGGGGCTTGGCTGAAGGCGTGGAGGGGTTTCAAGCCTCCCTGACTGCCAGGAGTCTCTTTCCCGGGTGTGGCTGTCTGTCTCTTATCACCCTAGATTATTATTTTTCATACATTTTTGATAAATGGCTGCGTACATAGGTGACGGGTTGTGCCTCTTAGGCCCTCTCTGCTGCTTTGTGTAAATAGTTTTGTAGTAATGTTTTGGTAGTGGTGTATAGTGTATATATTGTATATATTCTGAACCCGGATGTGTATTCCTTGGATTTATGTTTGAAGTTTTGTACTATAGTTATGTTTTTTACTTTTGTATAAAATTGGTTGCTTGATTCTTTTCAATAAAAGATCAATAGTGTCCCATCATTGGTGTCAGTGGGAGGAATAGTGTCCCATCATTGGTGTCAGGGGGAGGAATAGTGTCCCATCATTGGTGTCAGTGGGGGGAATAGTGTCCCATCATTGGTGTCAGGGGGAGGAATAGTGTCCCATCATTGGTGTCAGTGGGGGGAATAGTGTCCCATCATTGGTGTCAGTGGGGGGAATAGTGTCCCATCATTGGTATCAGTGGGATGAATAGTGTCCCATCATTGGTGTCAGTGGGAGGAATAGTGTCCCATCATTGGTATCAGTGTGAGGAATAGTGTCCCATCATTGTTGTCAGTGAGAGGAATAGTGTCCCATCATTGGTGTCAGTGGGGGGAATAGTGTCCCATCATTGGTGTCAGTGGGAGGAATAGTGTCCCATCATTGGTGTCAGTGGGAGGAATAGTGTCCCATCATTGGTGTCAGTGGGAGAATAGTGTCCCATCATTGGTGTCAGTGGGAGGAATAGTGTCCCATCATTGGTGTCAGTGGGAGGAATAGTGTCCCATCATTGGTGTCAGTGGGAGGAATAGTGTCCCATCATTGGTGTCAGTGAGAGGAATAGTGTCCCATCATTGGTGTCAGTGGGAGGAATAGTGACCCATCATTGGTATCAGTGAGAGGAATAGTGTCCCATCATTGGTGTCAGTGGGAGGAATAGTGTCCCATCATTGGTGTCAGTGGGAGGAATAGTGTCCCATCATTGGTGTCAGTGGGGGAAATGGTGCCCCATCATTGGTGTCAGTGGGGGGAATAGTGTCCCATCATTGGTGTCAGTGGGAGGAATAGTGTCCCATCATTGGTGTCAGTGGGAGGAATAGTGTCCCATCATTGGTGTCAGTGGGAGGAATAGTGTCCCATCATTGGTATCAGTGGGAGGAATAGTGTCCCATCATTGGTGTCAGTGGGGGAAATGGTGCCCCATCATTGGTGTCAGTGGGGGGAATAGTGTCCCATCATTGGTGTCAGTGGGGGGAATAGTGTCCCATCATTGGTGTCAGTGGGAGGAATAGTGTCCCATCATTGGGGTCAGTGGGAGGAAGTGCCCCATCTTTGGTGTCAGTGGGAGGAATAGTGTCCCATCATTGGTGTCAGTGGGGGGGAATAGTGTCCCATCATTGGTATCAGTGGGAGGAATAGTGCCCCATCATTGGTGTCAGTGGGAGGAATAGTGCCCCATCATTGGTGTCAGTGGGAGGAATAGTGCCCCATCTTTGGTGTCAGTGGGAGGAATAGTGTCCCATCATTGGTATCAGTGGGAGGAATAGTGTCCCATCATTGGTATCAGTGGGAGGAATAGTGTCCCATCATTGGTGTCAGTGGGAGGAATAGTGCCCCATCATTGGTGTCAGTGGGAGGAATAGTACTCCAAGGGCTGGATTAAGGCAAGCAGAGGGTTGCATTGGGCCCCCAGTCCGCACTTTGGAGACCACTAGGCCAGAGGAGCAGTATGTTCTGCTAATAGCGGGGTTTGGGTTCCACATTCTACTCACTGTGGCAGAAAGGTTAATGACGGGTGGAGCGGGACTGTGGTACAAGGGAAGATCATGAATTCCTGTATTCCACACAAGATGGCCACCATCAGCGGAATCTGGAGAAGACACAAAGAAGTCTCAGTAATCATCAAATGACATGAAACGCCACATTTCTCAATCTCAGTGATCTGCAATTATTCAAACTCACTGTAGCGGATTCTTACTATTTTCTGTTCTAAAAGAAAATTCCTATAACTATATTCTCTGGATGGTCTGAGGAGGCTCGGACATGACATCTCATCACACGGGGGGGGGGACATGACATCTCATCACACAGGGGGGGGCCGGACATGACATCTCATCACACAGGGGGGGGACCGGACATGACATCTCATCACACAGGGGGGGGGACATGACATCTCATCACACAGGGGGGGACCGGACATGACATCTCATCACACAGGGGGGGGGGGACATGACATCTCATCACACAGGGGGGGGGACCGGACATGACATCTCATCACACACACAGGGGGGGGGGGGGCCGGACATGACATCTCATCACACAGGGGGGGGGGACATGACATCTCATCACACAGGGGGGGGGACATGACATCTCATCACACAGGGGGGGGGACATGACATCTCATCACACAGGGGGGGACCGGACATGACATCTCATCACACAGGGGGGGGGGACATGACATCTCATCACACAGGGGGGGGGGGACATGACATCTCATCACACAGGGGGGGGGGGACCGGACATGACATCTCATCACACAGGGGGGGGACCGGACATGACATCTCATCACACAGGGGGGGGACATGACATCTCATCACACAGGGGGGGGGGGGGACCGGACATGACATCTCATCACACAGGGGGGGACCGGACATGACATCTCATCACACACACAGGGGGGGGGGACCGGACATGACATCTCATCACACAGGGGGGGGGACCGGACATGACATCTCATCACACAGGGGGGGGGGACCGGACATGACATCTCATCACACAGGGGGGGGGACATGACATCTCATCACACAGGGGGGGGGACATGACATCTCATCACACAGGGGGGGGGGGGACCGGACATGACATCTCATCACACAGGGGGGGGGGGGACCGGACATGACATCTCATCACACAGGGGGGGGGGACATGACATCTCATCACACAGGGGGGGGGGGCCGGACATGACATCTCATCACACAGGGGGGGGACATGACATCTCATCACACAGGGGGGGGGGACATGACATCTCATCACACAGGGGGGGGGACCGGACATGACATCTCATCACACAGGGGGGGGGACCGGACATGACATCTCATCACACAGGGGGGGGGACATGACATCTCATCACACAGGGGGGGGGGACCGGACATGACATCTCATCACACAGGGGGGGGGGGACCGGACATGACATCTCATCACACAGGGGGGGACCGGACATGACATCTCATCACACAGGGGGGGGGACCGGACATGACGTCTCATCACACAGGGGGGGGGACCGGACATGACATCTCATCACACAGGGGGGGGGACCGGACATGACGTCTCATCACACAGGGGGGGGACCGGACATCTCATCACACAGGGGGGGACCGGACATGACATCTCATCACACAGGGGGGGACCGGACATGACATCTCATCACACAGGGGGGGACCGGACATGACATCTCATCACACAGGGGGGGACCGGACATGACATCTCATCACACAGGGGGGGGGGCCGGACATGACATCTCATCACACAGGGGGGGGGACATGACATCTCATCACACAGGGGGGGGGACATGACATCTCATCACACAGGGGGGGGGACATGACATCTCATCACACAGGGGGGGGGGGGGACCGGACATGACATCTCATCACACAGGGGGGGGGGGACCGGATATGACATCTCATCACACAGGGGGGGGGACATGACATCTCATCACATGGGGGGGGTTTGTAGTTCTCACCTTCCCCCCTCTCTGGTGACTCCTCTCTGGTAAGTGGGAGGGCCCCCCAGGCCGCCATCCAATCCTCACTGGCCAGTAGAGGCTGTAAGCTCCTGCGGTGCTGCCATGGTGCCCAGGCCGTGCTGCCCCCCGGCCAGAGATAGAACCGCAACACCAGGATCATGTCTTCTTCTGGGGCAACGTCCCCGAAGACTGCCTGCAAAATACAACAAGATGAATATAGATCCCAGCCTCTAGATGAATAGAGACCCCAGCCTCTAGATGAATAGAGACCCCAGCCTCTAGATGAATAGAGACCCCAGCCTCTAGATGAATAGAGACCCCAGCCTCTAGATGAATAGAGACCCCAGCCTCTAGATGAATAGAGACCCCAGCCTCTAGATGAATAGAGACCCCAGCCTCTAGATGAATAGAGACCCCAGCCTCTAGATGAATAGAGACCCCAGCCTCTACATGAATATAGACCCCAGCCTCTAGATGAATAGAGACCCCAGCCTCTAGATGAATAGAGACCCCAGCCTCTAGATGAATAGAGACCCCAGCCTCTAGATGTATATAGACCCCAGCCTCTAGATGAATAGAGACCCCAGCCTCTAGATGAATAGAGATCCCAGCCTCTAGATGTATATAGACCCCAGCCTCTAGATGAATATAGACCCCAGCCTCTAGATGAATAGAGACCCCAGCCTCTAGATGAATAGAGACCCCAGCCTCTAGATGAATAGAGACCCCAGCCTCTAGATGAATAGAGACCCCAGCCTCCAGATGTACATAGACCCCAGCCTCTAGATGAATATAGAATCTCTAGAATCTAGAGGCTGGGGTCTATATTCATCTAGAGGCTGGGATCTTTATTCATCTAGAGGCTGGGGTCTATATTCATCTAGAGGCTGGGGTCTCTATTCATCTAGAGGCTGGGATCTATATTCATCTAGAGGCTGGGGTCTATATTCATCTAGAGGCTGGGATCTATATTCATCTAGAGGCTGGGATCTCTATTCATCTAGAGGCTGGGGTCTATATCCATCTAGAGGCTGGGATCTATATTCATGTAGAGGCTGGGGTCTCTATTCATCTAGAGTCTGGGGTCTATATTCATCTAGAGGCTGGGATCTCTATTCATCTAGAGGCTGGGGTCTATATCCATCTAGAGGCTGGGGTCTCTATTCATCTAGAGGCTGGGGTCTCTATTCATCTAGAGGCTGGGGTCTCTATTCATCTAGAGGCTGGGGTCTATATTCATGTAGAGGCTGGGGTCTCTATTCATCTAGAGGCTGGGGTCTCTATTCATCTAGAGGCTGGGGTCTATATTCATCTAGAGGCTGGGGTCTATATTCATGTAGAGGCTGGGGTCTCTATTCATCTAGAGGCTGGGGTCTCTATTCATCTAGAGGCTGGGGTCTCTATTCATCTAGAGGCTGGGGTCTATATTCATCTAGAGGCTGGGGTCTATATTCATCTAGAGGCTGGGATCTCTATTCATCTAGAGGCTGGGGTCTATATCCATCTAGAGGCTGGGATCTATATTCATGTAGAGGCTGGGGTCTCTATTCATCTAGAGTCTGGGGTCTATATTCATCTAGAGGCTGGGATCTCTATTCATCTAGAGGCTGGGGTCTATATCCATCTAGAGGCTGGGGTCTATATTCATCTAGAGGCTGGGGTCTCTATTCATCTAGAGGCTGGGGTCTATATTCATGTAGAGGCTGGGGTCTCTATTCATCTAGAGGCTGGGGTCTCTATTCATCTAGAGGCTGGGGTCTATATTCATCTAGAGGCTGGGGTCTATATTCATGTAGAGGCTGGGGTCTCTATTCATCTAGAGGCTGGGGTCTCTATTCATCTAGAGGCTGGGGTCTCTATTCATCTAGAGGCTGGGATCTCTATTCATCTAGAGGCTGGGGTCTCTATTCATCTAGAGGCTGGGGTCTCTATTCATCTAGAGGCTAGATCGCTGATGTTTTGGGGATGTGGGATCTACAGTACAAAGACACAGGACATTTGGTGACAATTGATGGGAAGATGAATGTAGAATGTTATCAAATAATAGCGGAGGAAGATTTCATTCATCGGCCAGGAAGCCGCGCATGCACGGGACGGACATTCCAACATGACAATCACCCAAATCACAAGGCCTCCTGTCATTGGCTACAGCAGAATAAAGTGAAGGCTCTGGGGGGCCGTCTGAGTGACTTGTATGGCGCTACAATGCGAACTGAATCGCCTCTGGGCGCTTTTTGCAGCCAGCGTCCTCCTGGCCGGTGCGTCTTTTACCCCGAAGGATCTCGACACGCTTGGGACACACAGATATACTGGACCCCTCATCCTACCAGCATGTCTCCTGACCTCAATATCACTGGACCCCTCATCCTACCAGCATGTCTCCTGACCTCAATATCACTGGACCCCTCATCCTACCAGCATGTCTCCTGACCTCAATATCATTGGACCCCTCATCCTACCAGCATGTCTCCTGACCTCAATA
Source organism: Rana temporaria (assembly GCF_905171775.1). NCBI lineage: Eukaryota > Metazoa > Chordata > Amphibia > Anura > Ranidae > Rana > Rana temporaria. The sequence continues at coordinate 58,440 of NW_024404522.1, read as the reverse complement.
TCACTGGACCCCTCATCCTACCAGCATGTCTCCTGACCTCAATATCATTGGACCCCTCATCCTACCAGCACGTCTCCTGACCTCAATATCATTGGACCCCTCATCCTACCAGCACGTCTCCTGACCTCAATATCACTGGACCCCTCATCCTACCAGCTTGTCTCCTGACCTCAATATCATTGGACCCCTCATCCTACCAGCATGTCTCCTGACCTCAATATCATTGGACCCCTCATCCTACCAGCATGTCTCCTGACCTCAATATCATTGGACCCCTCATCCTACCAGCATGTCTCCTGACCTCAATATCACTGGACCCCTCATCCTACCAGCACGTCTCCTGACCTCAATATCATTGGACCCCTCATCCTACCAGCATGTCTCCTGACCTCAATATCATTGGACCCCTCATCCTACCAGCATGTCTCCTGACCTCAATATCATTGGACCCCTCATCCTACCAGCATGTCTCCTGACCTCAATATCATTGGACCCCTCATCCTACCAGCATGTCTCCTGACCTCAATATCATTGGACCCCTCATCCTACCAGCATGTCTCCTGACCTCAATATCATTGGACCCCTCATCCTACCAGCATGTCTCCTGACCTCAATATCATTGGACCCCTCATCCTACCAGCACGTCTCCTGACCTCAATATCATTGGACCCCTCATCCTACCAGCACGTCTCCTGACCTCAATATCACTGGACCCCTCATCCTACCAGCACGTCTCCTGACCTCAATATCACTGGACCCCTCATCCTACCAGCACGTCTCCTGACCTCAATATCATTGGACCCCTCATCCTACCAGCACGTCTCCTGACCTCAATATCACTGGACCCCTCATCCTACCAGCACGTCTCCTGACCTCAATATCACTGGACCCCTCATCCTACCAGCACGTCTCCTGACCTCAATATCATTGGACCCCTCATCCTACCAGCACGTCTCCTGACCTCAATATCACTGGACCCCTCATCCTACCAGCATGTCTCCTGACCTCAATATCACTGGACCCCTCATCCTACCAGCATGTCTCCTGACCTCAATATCATTGGACCCCTCATCCTACCAGCATGTCTCCTGACCTCAATATCATTGGACCCCTCATCCTACCAGCATGTCTCCTGACCTCAATATCACTGGACCCCTCATCCTACCAGCATGTCTCCTGACCTCAATATCACTGGACCCCTCATCCTACCAGCATGTCTCCTGACCTCAATATCATTGGACCCCTCATCCTACCAGCATGTCTCCTGACCTCAATATCATTGGACCCCTCATCCTACCAGCATGTCTCCTGACCTCAATATCATTGGACCCCTCATCCTACCAGCATGTCTCCTGACCTCAATATCATTGGACCCCTCATCCTACCAGCATGTCTCCTGACCTCAATATCATTGGACCCCTCATCCTACCAGCATGTCTCCTGACCTCAATATCACTGGACCCCTCATCCTACCAGCACGTCTCCTGACCTCAATATCATTGGACCCCTCATCCTACCAGCATGTCTCCTGACCTCAATATCACTGGACCCCTCATCCTACCAGCACGTCTCCTGACCTCAATATCACTGGACCCCTCATCCTACCAGCATGTCTCCTGACCTCAATATCACTGGACCCCTCATCCTACCAGCATGTCTCCTGACCTCAATATCACTGGACCCCTCATCCTACCAGCACGTCTCCTGACCTCAATATCATTGGACCCCTCATCCTACCAGCACGTCTCCTGACCTCAATATCATTGGACCCCTCATCCTACCAGCACGTCTCCTGACCTCAATATCACTGGACCCCTCATCCTACCAGCATGTCTCCTGACCTCAATATCACTGGACCCCTCATCCTACCAGCACGTCTCCTGACCTCAATATCACTGGACCCCTCATCCTACCAGCACGTCTCCTGACCTCAATATCACTGGACCCCTCATCCTACCAGCACGTCTCCTGACCTCAATATCACTGGACCCCTCATCCTACCAGCATGTCTCCTGACCTCAATATCACTGGACCCCTCATCCTACCAGCATGTCTCCTGACCTCAATATCACTGGACCCCTCATCCTACCAGCATGTCTCCTGACCTCAATATCATTGGACCCCTCATCCTACCAGCATGTCTCCTGACCTCAATATCACTGGACCCCTCATCCTACCAGCACGTCTCCTGACCTCAATATCACTGGACCCCTCATCCTACCAGCACGTCTCCTGACCTCAATATCACTGGACCCCTCATCCTACCAGCACGTCTCCTGACCTCAATATCATTGGACCCCTCATCCTACCAGCATGTCTCCTGACCTCAATATCACTGGACCCCTCATCCTACCAGCATGTCTCCTGACCTCAATATCACTGGACCCCTCATCCTACCAGCATGTCTCCTGACCTCAATATCACTGGACCCCTCATCCTACCAGCATGTCTCCTGACCTCAATATCATTGGACCCCTCATCCTACCAGCATGTCTCCTGACCTCAATATCATTGGACCCCTCATCCTACCAGCATGTCTCCTGACCTCAATATCACTGGACCCCTCATCCTACCAGCACGTCTCCTGACCTCAATATCATTGGACCCCTCATCCTACCAGCATGTCTCCTGACCTCAATATCATTGGACCCCTCATCCTACCAGCATGTCTCCTGACCTCAATATCATTGGACCCCTCATCCTACCAGCATGTCTCCTGACCTCAATATCACTGGACCCCTCATCCTACCAGCATGTCTCCTGACCTCAATATCACTGGACCCCTCATCCTACCAGCATGTCTCCTGACCTCAATATCATTGGACCCCTCATCCTACCAGCATGTCTCCTGACCTCAATATCACTGGACCCCTCATCCTACCAGCACGTCTCCTGACCTCAATATCATTGGACCCCTCATCCTACCAGCATGTCTCCTGACCTCAATATCACTGGACCCCTCATCCTACCAGCACGTCTCCTGACCTCAATATCACTGGACCCCTCATCCTACCAGCACGTCTCCTGACCTCAATATCACTGGACCCCTCATCCTACCAGCACGTCTCCTGACCTCAATATCATTGGACCCCTCATCCTACCAGCACGTCTCCTGACCTCAATATCATTGGACCCCTCATCCTACCAGCACGTCTCCTGACCTCAATATCACTGGACCCCTCATCCTACCAGCATGTCTCCTGACCTCAATATCATTGGACCCCTCATCCTACCAGCATGTCTCCTGACCTCAATATCATTGGACCCCTCATCCTACCAGTATGTCTCCTGACCTCAATATCACTGGACCCCTCATCCTACCAGCATGTCTCCTGACCTCAATATCACTGGACCCCTCATCCTACCAGCATGTCTCCTGACCTCAATATCACTGGACCCCTCATCCTACCAGCATGTCTCCTGACCTCAATATCATTGGACCCCTCATCCTACCAGCATGTCTCCTGACCTCAATATCATTGGACCCCTCATCCTACCAGCATGTCTCCTGACCTCAATATCACTGGACCCCTCATCCTACCAGCACGTCTCCTGACCTCAATATCATTGGACCCCTCATCCTACCAGCACGTCTCCTGACCTCAATATCATTGGACCCCTCATCCTACCAGCATGTCTCCTGACCTCAATATCACTGGACCCCTCATCCTACCAGCATGTCTCCTGACCTCAATATCATTGGACCCCTCATCCTACCAGCATGTCTCCTGACCTCAATATCACTGGACCCCTCATCCTACCAGCATGTCTCCTGACCTCAATATCACTGGACCCCTCATCCTACCAGCATGTCTCCTGACCTCAATATCACTGGACCCCTCATCCTACCAGCATGTCTCCTGACCTCAATATCACTGGACCCCTCATCCTACCAGCACGTCTCCTGACCTCAATATCACTGGACCCCTCACCCTACCAGCACGTCTCCTGACCTCAATATCATTGGACCCCTCACCCTACCAGCACGCCTCCTGACCTCAATATCACTGGACCCCTCATCCTACCAGCACGTCTCCTGACCTCAATATCACTGGACCCCTCATCCTACCAGCACGTCTCCTGACCTCAATATCATTGGACCCCTCATCCTACCAGCACGTCTCCTGACCTCAATATCATTGGACCCCTCATCCTACCAGCACGTCTCCTGACCTCAATATCATTGGACCCCTCATCCTACCAGCACGTCTCCTGACCTCAATATCATTGGACCCCTCATCCTACCAGCATGTCTCCTGACCTCAATATCATTGGACCCCTCACCCTACCAGCATGTCTCCTGACCTCAATATCACTGGACCCCTCACCCTACCAGCATGTCTCCTGACCTCAATATCACTGGACCCCTCATCCTACCAGCATGTCTCCTGACCTCAATATCACTGGACCCCTCATCCTACCAGCATGTCTCCTGACCTCAATATCATTGGACCCCTCATCCTACCAGCATGTCTCCTGACCTCAATATCACTGGACCCCTCATCCTACCAGCATGTCTCCTGACCTCAATATCACTGGACCCCTCATCCTACCAGCATGTCTCCTGACCTCAATATCACTGGACCCCTCATCCTACCAGCATGTCTCCTGACCTCAATATCACTGGACCCCTCATCCTACCAGCATGTCTCCTGACCTCAATATCATTGGACCCCTCACCCTACCAGCATGTCTCCTGACCTCAATATCACTGGACCCCTCATCCTACCAGCATGTCTCCTGACCTCAATATCACTGGACCCCTCACCCTACCAGCATGTCTCCTGACCTCAATATCACTGGACCCCTCATCCTACCAGCATGTCTCCTGACCTCAATATCACTGGACCCCTCATCCTACCAGCATGTCTCCTGACCTCAATATCACTGGACCCCTCATCCTACCAGCATGTCTCCTGACCTCAATATCACTGGACCCCTCATCCTACCAGCATGTCTCCTGACCTCAATATCATTGGACCCCTCATCCTACCAGCATGTCTCCTGACCTCAATATCATTGGACCCCTCATCCTACCAGCATGTCTCCTGACCTCAATATCACTGGACCCCTCATCCTACCAGCATGTCTCCTGACCTCAATATCACTGGACCCCTCATCCTACCAGCATGTCTCCTGACCTCAATATCATTGGACCCCTCATCCTACCAGCATGTCTCCTGACCTCAATATCATTGGACCCCTCATCCTACCAGCATGTCTCCTGACCTCAATATCATTGGACCCCTCATCCTACCAGCACGTCTCCTGACCTCAATATCATTGGACCCCTCACCCTACCAGCACGTCTCCTGACCTCAATATCATTGGACCCCTCATCCTACCAGCACGTCTCCTGACCTCAATATCATTGGACCCCTCATCCTACCAGCACGTCTCCTGACCTCAATATCACTGGACCCCTCATCCTACCAGCATGTCTCCTGACCTCAATATCACTGGACCCCTCATCCTACCAGCATGTCTCCTGACCTCAATATCACTGGACCCCTCATCCTACCAGCATGTCTCCTGACCTCAATATCATTGGACCCCTCATCCTACCAGCATGTCTCCTGACCTCAATATCATTGGACCCCTCATCCTACCAGCATGTCTCCTGACCTCAATATCACTGGACCCCTCATCCTACCAGCATGTCTCCTGACCTCAATATCACTGGACCCCTCATCCTACCAGCATGTCTCCTGACCTCAATATCATTGGACCCCTCATCCTACCAGCACGTCTCCTGACCTCAATATCATTGGACCCCTCACCCTACCAGCATGTCTCCTGACCTCAATATCATTGGACACCTCACCCTACCAGCATGCCTCCTGACCTCAATATCACTGGACCCCTCATCCTACCAGCATGTCTCCTGACCTCAATATCATTGGACCCCTCATCCTACCAGCATGTCTCCTGACCTCAATATCATTGGACCCCTCATCCTACCAGCACGTCTCCTGACCTCAATATCATTGGACCCCTCATCCTACCAGCACGTCTCCTGACCTCAATATCATTGGACCCCTCATCCTACCAGCACGTCTCCTGACCTCAATATCACTGGACCCCTCATCCTACCAGCACGTCTCCTGACCTCAATATCATTGGACCCCTCATCCTACCAGCACGTCTCCTGACCTCAATATCATTGGACCCCTCATCCTACCAGCATGTCTCCTGACCTCAATATCATTGGACCCCTCACCCTACCAGCATGTCTCCTGACCTCAATATCATTGGACCCCTCATCCTACCAGCATGTCTCCTGACCTCAATATCACTGGACCCCTCATCCTACCAGCATGTCTCCTGACCTCAATATCATTGGACCCCTCATCCTACCAGCATGTCTCCTGACCTCAATATCATTGGACCCCTCATCCTACCAGCATGTCTCCTGACCTCAATATCACTGGACCCCTCATCCTACCAGCATGTCTCCTGACCTCAATATCACTGGACCCCTCATCCTACCAGCATGTCTCCTGACCTCAATATCACTGGACCCCTCATCCTACCAGCATGTCTCCTGACCTCAATATCACTGGACCCCTCATCCTACCAGCACGTCTCCTGACCTCAATATCACTGGACCCCTCATCCTACCAGCATGTCTCCTGACCTCAATATCACTGGACCCCTCATCCTACCAGCATGTCTCCTGACCTCAATATCACTGGACCCCTCATCCTACCAGCATGTCTCCTGACCTCAATATCATTGGACCCCTCATCCTACCAGCACGTCTCCTGACCTCAATATCATTGGACCCCTCATCCTACCAGCATGTCTCCTGACCTCAATATCACTGGACCCCTCATCCTACCAGCATGTCTCCTGACCTCAATATCACTGGACCCCTCATCCTACCAGCACGTCTCCTGACCTCAATATCACTGGACCCCTCATCCTACCAGCACGTCTCCTGACCTCAATATCACTGGACCCCTCATCCTACCAGCACGTCTCCTGACCTCAATATCACTGGACCCCTCATCCTACCAGCATGTCTCCTGACCTCAATATCATTGGACCCCTCATCCTACCAGCATGTCTCCTGACCTCAATATCATTGGACCCCTCATCCTACCAGCATGTCTCCTGACCTCAATATCATTGGACCCCTCATCCTACCAGCATGTCTCCTGACCTCAATATCACTGGACCCCTCATCCTACCAGCATGTCTCCTGACCTCAATATCATTGGACCCCTCATCCTACCAGCATGTCTCCTGACCTCAATATCACTGGACCCCTCATCCTACCAGCACGTCTCCTGACCTCAATATCACTGGACCCCTCATCCTACCAGCACGTCTCCTGACCTCAATATCATTGGACCCCTCATCCTACCAGCATGTCTCCTGACCTCAATATCACTGGACCCCTCATCCTACCAGCATGTCTCCTGACCTCAATATCATTGGACCCCTCATCCTACCAGCATGTCTCCTGACCTCAATATCACTGGACCCCTCATCCTACCAGCACGTCTCCTGACCTCAATATCATTGGACCCCTCATCCTACCAGCATGTCTCCTGACCTCAATATCATTGGACCCCTCATCCTACCAGCATGTCTCCTGACCTCAATATCATTGGACCCCTCATCCTACCAGCATGTCTCCTGACCTCAATATCATTGGACCCCTCATCCTACCAGCATGTCTCCTGACCTCAATATCACTGGACCCCTCATCCTACCAGCACGTCTCCTGACCTCAATATCATTGGACCCCTCATCCTACCAGCATGTCTCCTGACCTCAATATCACTGGACCCCTCATCCTACCAGCATGTCTCCTGACCTCAATATCACTGGACCCCTCATCCTACCAGCATGTCTCCTGACCTCAATATCACTGGACCCCTCATCCTACCAGCATGTCTCCTGACCTCAATATCATTGGACCCCTCTGGGGCGATCTCAGACGTGCCGATCATGGAAGAGACGCATGCTCAGAACCAATGTTCAAAGCAACCAACAATAGCAGAAAAGTCTGAGCGTGTGTATGAGCATCTTAGAGAGTCAGAGTGTCTCAGAATAAAAGTTGGTTTCCCAATCTGTGAAAAGCCGCGTCTAAAAATGGTGAAACTTTTTCAGAACATTGTTCCTCAACGTAAAATTGCAAAGACTTTAAATCTTCGATCCTCTCCAGTATATAATATCATGAAAAGATTGCGAGAATCTGGAGAAGTGTCTGTGTGGGAGGGACAAGGCCGAAATGTGACATTGGATGCCAGTGATCTTCAGGCGGGACATGATTGTGTGCTGGACATCCCCGTCTGTGATCACAGCTCGCCGTGCCATCCGAAAATACAAGGTAAAGCTCTATCATGCAAAGAAGAAGCAAAATCTGATCATTATCCAGAGACGCCGCCGTCTTCTCTGGGCTAAAGCTCATTATAAATGGTCTGTTGCAAAGTGGAAAACCGTTCTCTGGGCTGAAGCTCATTATAAATGGTCTGTTCCAAAGTGGAAAACCGTTCTCTGGGCTAAAGCTCATTATAAATGGTCTGTTCCAAAGTGGAAAACCGTTCTCTGGGCTAAAGCTCATTATAAATGGTCTGTTCCAAAGTGGAAAACCGTTCTCTGGGCTAAAGCTCATTATAAATGGTCTGTTGCAAAGTGGAAAACCGTTCTCTGGGCTAAAGCTCATTATAAATGGTCTGTTCCAAAGTGGAAAACCGTTCTCTGGGCTAAAGCTCATTATAAATGGTCTGTTGCAAAGTGGAAAACCGTTCTCTGGGCTAAAGCTCATTATAAATGGTCTGTTGCAAAGTGGAAAACTGTTCTCTGGGCTAAAGCTCATTATAAATGGTCTGTTCCAAAGTGGAAAACCGTTCTCTGGGCTAAAGCTCATTATAAATGGTCTGTTGCAAAGTGGAAAACTGTTCTCTGGGCTAAAGCTCATTATAAATGGTCTGTTCCAAAGTGGAAAACCGTTCTCTGGGCTAAAGCTCATTATAAATGGTCTGTTGCAAAGTGGAAAACCGTTCTCTGGGCTGAAGCTCATTATAAATGGTCTGTTCCAAAGTGGAAAACCGTTCTCTGGGCTGAAGCTCATTATAAATGGTCTGTTCCAAAGTGGAAAACTGTTCTCTGGGCTAAAGCTCATTATAAATGGTCTGTTGCAAAGTGGGAAACCGTTCTCTGGGCTAAAGCTCATTATAAATGGTCTGTTGCAAAGTGGAAAACTGTTCTCTGGGCTAAAGCTCATTATAAATGGTCTGTTCCAAAGTGGAAAACCGTTCTCTGGGCTAAAGCTCATTATAAATGGTCTGTTGCAAAGTGGAAAACCGTTCTCTGGGCTAAAGCTCATTATAAATGGTCTGTTCCAAAGTGGAAAACCGTTCTCTGGGCTAAAGCTCATTATAAATGGTCTGTTCCAAAGTGGAAAACCGTTCTCTGGGCTAAAGCTCATTATAAATGGTCTGTTGCAAAGTGGAAAACCGTTCTCTGGGCTAAAGCTCATTATAAATGGTCTGTTCCAAAGTGGAAAACTGTTTTCTGGGCTAAAGCTCATTATAAATGGTCTGTTCCAAAGTGGAAAACCGTTCTCTGGGCTAAAGCTCATTATAAATGGTCTGTTCCAAAGTGGAAAACCGTTCTCTGGGCTGAAGCTCATTATAAATGGTCTGTTCCAAAGTGGAAAACCGTTCTCTGGGCTGAAGCTCATTATAAATGGTCTGTTCCAAAGTGGAAAACTGTTCTCTGGGCTAAAGCTCATTATAAATGGTCTGTTCCAAAGTGGAAAACCGTTCTCTGGGCTGAAGCTCATTATAAATGGTCTGTTCCAAAGTGGAAAACCGTTCTCTGGGCTGAAGCTCATTATAAATGGTCTGTTCCAAAGTGGAAAACCGTTCTCTGGGCTGAAGCTCATTATAAATGGTCTGTTCCAAAGTGGAAAACCGTTCTCTGGGCTAAAGCTCATTATAAATGGTCTGTTGCAAAGTGGAAAACCGTTCTCTGGGCTAAAGCTCATTATAAATGGTCTGTTGCAAAGTGGAAAACCGTTCTCTGGGCTAAAGCTCATTATAAATGGTCTGTTCCAAAGTGGAAAACCGTTCTCTGGGCTAAAGCTCATTATAAATGGTCTGTTGCAAAGTGGAAAACTGTTCTCTGGGCTAAAGCTCATTATAAATGGTCTGTTCCAAAGTGGGAAAACCGTTCTCTGGGCTAAAGCTCATTATAAATGGTCTGTTCCAAAGTGGAAAACCGTTCTCTGGGCTAAAGCTCATTATAAATGGTCTGTTGCAAAGTGGAAAACCGTTCTCTGGGCTAAAGCTCATTATAAATGGTCTGTTGCAAAGTGGAAAACCGTTCTCTGGGCTAAAGCTCATTATAAATGGTCTGTTCCAAAGTGGAAAACCGTTCTCTGGGCTAAAGCTCATTATAAATGGTCTGTTGCAAAGTGGAAAACCGTTCTCTGGGCTAAAGCTCATTATAAATGGTCTGTTGCAAAGTGGAAAACCGTTCTCTGGGCTAAAGCTCATTATAAATGGTCTGTTCCAAAGTGGAAAACCGTTCTCTGGGCTAAAGCTCATTATAAATGGTCTGTTCCAAAGTGGAAAACCGTTCTCTGGGCTAAAGCTCATTATAAATGGTCTGTTGCAAAGTGGAAAACCGTTCTCTGGGCTAAAGCTCATTATAAATGGTCTGTTCCAAAGTGGAAAACTGTTCTCTGGGCTAAAGCTCATTATAAATGGTCTGTTCCAAAGTGGAAAACCGTTCTCTGGGCTAAAGCTCATTATAAATGGTCTGTTTCAAAGTGGAAAACCGTTCTCTGGGCTGAAGCTCATTATAAATGGTCTGTTCCAAAGTGGAAAACCGTTCTCTGGGCTGAAGCTCATTATAAATGGTCTGTTCCAAAGTGGAAAACTGTTCTCTGGGCTAAAGCTCATTATAAATGGTCTGTTGCAAAGTGGAAAACCGTTCTCTGGGCTAAAGCTCATTATAAATGGTCTGTTGCAAAGTGGAAAACCGTTCTCTGGGCTAAAGCTCATTATAAATGGTCTGTTCCAAAGTGGAAAACCGTTCTCTGGGCTAAAGCTCATTATAAATGGTCTGTTGCAAAGTGGAAAACTGTTCTCTGGGCTAAAGCTCATTATAAATGGTCTGTTCCAAAGTGGAAAACTGTTCTCTGGGCTAAAGCTCATTATAAATGGTCTGTTCCAAAGTGGAAAACCGTTCTCTGGGCTGAAGCTCATTATAAATGGTCTGTTCCAAAGTGGAAAACCGTTCTCTGGGCTGAAGCTCATTATAAATGGTCTGTTCCAAAGTGGAAAACTGTTCTCTGGGCTAAAGCTCATTATAAATGGTCTGTTCCAAAGTGGAAAACCGTTCTCTGGGCTAAAGCTCATTATAAATGGTCTGTTGCAAAGTGGAAAACCGTTCTCTGGGCTAAAGCTCATTATAAATGGTCTGTTCCAAAGTGGAAAACCGTTCTCTGGGCTAAAGCTCATTATAAATGGTCTGTTCCAAAGTGGAAAACCGTTCTCATTATAAATGGTCTGTTCCAAAGTGGAAAACCGTTCTCTGGGCTGAAGCTCATTATAAATGGTCTGTTCCAAAGTGGAAAACTGTTCTCTGGGCTAAAGCTCATTATAAATGGTCTGTTGCAAAGTGGAAAACCGTTCTCTGGGCTAAAGCTCATTATAAATGGTCTGTTGCAAAGTGGAAAACTGTTCTCTGGGCTAAAGCTCATTATAAATGGTCTGTTCCAAAGTGGAAAACCGTTCTCTGGGCTAAAGCTCATTATAAATGGTCTGTTGCAAAGTGGAAAACCGTTCTCTGGGCTAAAGCTCATTATAAATGGTCTGTTGCAAAGTGGAAAACTGTTCTCTGGGCTAAAGCTCATTATAAATGGTCTGTTCCAAAGTGGAAAACCGTTCTCTGGGCTAAAGCTCATTATAAATGGTCTGTTGCAAAGTGGAAAACCGTTCTCTGGGCTGAAGCTCATTATAAATGGTCTGTTCCAAAGTGGAAAAACCGTTCTCTGGGCTGAAGCTCATTATAAATGGTCTGTTCCAAAGTGGAAAACCGTTCTCTGGGCTGAAGCTCATTATAAATGGACTGTTCCAAAGTGGAAAACCGTTCTCTGGGCTGAAGCTCATTATAAATGGTCTGTTGCAAAGTGGAAAACCGTTCTCTGGGCTAAAGCTCATTATAAATGGTCTGTTCCAAAGTGGAAAACCGTTCTCTGGGCTGAAGCTCATTATAAATGGTCTGTTCCAAAGTGGAAAACCGTTCTCTGGGCTGAAGCTCATTATAAATGGTCTGTTCCAAAGTGGAAAACCGTTCTCTGGGCTAAAGCTCATTATAAATGGTCTGTTGCAAAGTGGAAAACCGTTCTCTGGGCTAAAGCTCATTATAAATGGACTGTTCCAAAGTGGAAAACCGTTCTCTGGGCTAAAGCTCATTATAAATGGACTGTTCCAAAGTGGAAAACCGTTCTCTGGGCTAAAGCTCATTATAAATGGTCTGTTCCAAAGTGGAAAACCGTTCTCTGGGCTAAAGCTCATTATAAATGGTCTGTTGCAAAGTGGAAAACTGTTCTCTGGGCTAAAGCTCATTATAAATGGTCTGTTCCAAAGTGGAAAACCGTTCTCTGGGCTAAAGCTCATTATAAATGGTCTGTTCCAAAGTGGAAAACCGTTCTCTGGGCTAAAGCTCATTATAAATGGTCTGTTCCAAAGTGGAAAACCGTTCTCTGGGCTAAAGCTCATTATAAATGGTCTGTTGCAAAGTGGAAAACCGTTCTCTGGGCTAAAGCTCATTATAAATGGTCTGTTCCAAAGTGGAAAACTGTTCTCTGGGCTAAAGCTCATTATAAATGGTCTGTTCCAAAGTGGAAAACCGTTCTCTGGGCTAAAGCTCATTATAAATGGTCTGTTCCAAAGTGGAAAACCGTTCTCTGGGCTGAAGCTCATTATAAATGGTCTGTTCCAAAGTGGAAAACCGTTCTCTGGGCTGAAGCTCATTATAAATGGTCTGTTCCAAAGTGGAAAACTGTTCTCTGGGCTAAAGCTCATTATAAATGGTCTGTTGCAAAGTGGAAAACCGTTCTCTGGGCTAAAGCTCATTATAAATGGTCTGTTGCAAAGTGGAAAACCGTTCTCTGGGCTAAAGCTCATTATAAATGGTCTGTTCCAAAGTGGAAAACCGTTCTCTGGGCTAAAGCTCATTATAAATGGTCTGTTGCAAAGTGGAAAACTGTTCTCTGGGCTAAAGCTCATTATAAATGGTCTGTTCCAAAGTGGAAAACCGTTCTCTGGGCTAAAGCTCATTATAAATGGTCTGTTCCAAAGTGGAAAACCGTTCTCTGGGCTAAAGCTCATTATAAATGGTCTGTTCCAAAGTGGAAAACCGTTCTCTGGGCTGAAGCTCATTATAAATGGTCTGTTCCAAAGTGGAAAACTGTTCTCTGGGCTAAAGCTCATTATAAATGGTCTGTTGCAAAGTGGAAAACCGTTCTCTGGGCTAAAGCTCATTATAAATGGTCTGTTGCAAAGTGGAAAACCGTTCTCTGGGCTAAAGCTCATTATAAATGGTCTGTTCCAAAGTGGAAAACCGTTCTCTGGGCTAAAGCTCATTATAAATGGTCTGTTCCAAAGTGGAAAACCGTTCTCTGGGCTGAAGCTCATTATAAATGGTCTGTTCCAAAGTGGAAAAACCGTTCTCTGGGCTGAAGCTCATTATAAATGGTCTGTTCCAAAGTGGAAAACTGTTCTCTGGGCTAAAGCTCATTATAAATGGTCTGTTGCAAAGTGGAAAACTGTTCTCTGGGCTAAAGCTCATTATAAATGGTCTGTTGCAAAGTGGAAAACTGTTCTCTGGGCTAAAGCTCATTATAAATGGTCTGTTCCAAAGTGGAAAACCGTTCTCTGGGCTAAAGCTCATTATAAATGGTCTGTTGCAAAGTGGAAAACCGTTCTCTGGGCTAAAGCTCATTATAAATGGTCTGTTGCAAAGTGGAAAACTGTTCTCTGGGCTAAAGCTCATTATAAATGGTCTGTTCCAAAGTGGAAAACCGTTCTCTGGGCTAAAGCTCATTATAAATGGTCTGTTGCAAAGTGGAAAACCGTTCTCTGGGCTAAAGCTCATTATAAATGGTCTGTTCCAAAGTGGAAAACCGTTCTCTGGGCTGAAGCTCATTATAAATGGTCTGTTCCAAAGTGGAAAACCGTTCTCTGGGCTGAAGCTCATTATAAATGGACTGTTCCAAAGTGGAAAACCGTTCTCTGGGCTGAAGCTCATTATAAATGGTCTGTTGCAAAGTGGAAAACCGTTCTCTGGGCTAAAGCTCATTATAAATGGTCTGTTCCAAAGTGGAAAACCGTTCTCTGGGCTGAAGCTCATTATAAATGGTCTGTTCCAAAGTGGAAAACTGTTCTCTGGGCTAAAGCTCATTATAAATGGTCTGTTGCAAAGTGGAAAACCGTTCTGAGGTCAGACAAATCAAAATTTGACATTTATTTTTGACAACCATGGGCGCCGTCTCCTCCAGACTAAAGAGGAGAGGGACCTTCCGGCTTTTTATCAGCGCTCAGTTCAAATCTCTGATGGTATGGGTGGTGTTTTAGTACAAATGGAATGGGCAGCATCATCTGAAAAGGCCTCATCAATGCTGAAAAATCTCTCCAGGTTTTAGAGCATCCAGACGATGTATTTTTCAGGAAAGGCTTTGCTTATTTTAGCAGGACAACCCTAAACCACATACAACATCTATGACACCAGCATGGCTTCCTAGTAGAAGAGTCCGGGGGCTTCCTAGTAGAAGAGTCCGGGGTCTTCCTAGTAGAAGAGTCCGGGGGCTTCCTAGTAGAAGAGTCTGGGGGCTTCCTAGTAGAAGAGTCCGGGGGCTTCCTAGTAGAAGAGTCCGTGGTCTTCCTAGTAGAAGAGTCCGGGGGCTTCCTAGTAGAAGAGTCCGGGGGCTTCCTAGTAGAAGAGTCCGGGGGCTTCCTAGTAGAAGAGTCCGGGGTCTTCCTAGTAGAAGAGTCCGGGGTCTTCCTAGTAGAAGAGTCCGGGGGCTTCCTAGTAGAAGAGTCCGGGGTCTTCCTAATAGAAGAGTCCGGGGTCTTCCTAATAGAAGAGTCCGGGGTCTTCCTAGTAGAAGAGTCCGGGGGCTTTCTAGTAGAAGAGTCCGAGGTCTTCCTAGTAGAAGAGTCCGGGGTCTTCCTAGAAGAAGAGTCCGGGGGCTTTCTAGTAGAAGAGTCCGAGGTCTTCCTAGTAGAAGAGTCCGGGGGCTTCCTAGTAGAAGAGTCCGGGGTCTTCCTAGTAGAAGAGTCCGGGGTCTTCCTAGTAGAAGAGTCCGGGGGCTTCCTAGTAGAAGAGTCCGGGGGCTTCCTAGTAGAAGAGTCCGGGGGCTTCCTAGTAGAAGAGTCCGGGGGCTTCCTAGTAGAAGAGTCCGGGGGCTTCCTAGTAGAAGAGTCCGGGGTCTTCCTAGAAGAAGAGTCCGGGGGCTTCCTAGTAGAAGAGTCCGGGTCTTCCTAGAAGAAGAGTCCGGGTCTTCCTAGTAGAAGAGTCCGGGGGCTTCCTAGTAGAAGAGTCCGGGGTCTTCCTAGTAGAAGAGTCCGGGGACTTCCTAGTAGAAGAGTCCGGGGTCTTCCTAGTAGAAGAGTCCGGGGGCTTCCTAGTAGAAGAGTCCGGGGACTTCCTAGTAGAAGAGTCTGGGGTCTTCCTAGTAGAAGAGTCCGGGGGCTTCCTAGTAGAAGAGTCCGGGTCTTCCTAGAAGAAGAGTCCGGGTCTTCCTAGTAGAAGAGTCCGGGGGCTTCCTAGTAGAAGAGTCCGGGGGCTTTCTAGTAGAAGAGTCCGGGGTCTTCCTAGAAGAAGAGTCCGGGGGCTTCCTAGCAGAAGAGTCCGGGTCTTCCTAGAAGAAGAGTCCGGGGGCTTCCTAGTAGAAGAGTCCGGGGGCTTCCTAGTGAAGAGTCCGGGGGCTTCCTAGTAGAAGAGTCCGGGGGCTTCCTAGTAGAAGAGTCCGGGGTCTTCCTAGTAGAAGAGTCCGGGGTCTTCCTAGTAGAAGAGTCCGGGGGCTTCCTAGTAGAAGAGTCCGGGTTCTTCCTAGTAGAAGAGTCCGGGGGCTTCACTGACCCGCCTGCTGTCCAGACCTTTCACCAACTGAAAGTATTTGGCACATTCAATGATCAGTGATAATACTATGAACTGTCACTGTACTAATGACACTGGCTGGGCAATGGAGGGGTTGCTGGTGTGCCTAACATTGTATAACGTCTGCTGATTTCACTTTCTGATCGGCTGTTTTTTGTCCCTGAAGAAGCAGACAGATCGCTGTTCCCATGCTCACTGTTTCTAAGTTTTTGTAAATACAGAAATCTGTGATTGGACACGACCGATGATTGGCTGAAATCAGCTGCCAAACTCGTGCCGTGTCCAATCATGCGCGTTCCGGCGGTGATGTAGGTTGTCCGGCCGGCCTGAACCTCCTGTGGGAAGAAGCTATTAACCCTGTAAATGAGAAAAGTGTTAGGAACAAAGACGTCTTCTGTGTTGTATACAAATGATTGGTTGGGATCGTCATCACTGCTGGTGATCGGAGATTTGTACCTCTTGTTCTCCAAACAGGAAGCCGCCATGTAAGACGCCGGAGCTGACAGCCGAAATGATGCAGCTCATCCCCTTCCCGCGAGTCCGAATCACCTGGAGATTCAAAGATGGCGGATTATTACAGAGAAGAAATTCAACTCCTGGCATGAACGCAAATACCGCGCATGCGCGGCGCATTGGTTTGTACCTGTAATAGAGCCCAGAAAAAAAGTGTCTGCATTTTGGTAAACGCACCGACACCAATATAACCCAACTGTTTATCTTTATTTTTACACGGATTTCCTCCACTGAGGAGAAACAGTACAGGGGCGGGGCCTAACACTGCCGATCGCTGTCATTGGCTATCACAGGGATTCATTGTAAACAAACAGATAAATGCTGACAGATGGAGAATAAGCAGCGGACCAATCAGGAAAGATTGCAAACAAATCTAATAAATCAAAAAGAGAAAACAAAAAGAGTAATAAAAGTCCTGTCATGGACCTTGCAGTGCTGGAATGTTTCTACTTGAAATCCTAATTCATGTATTTCAGAAGATGGGACATTACTGACAGTTCATTGCAGGAGGGGGGATTATGGTGTGGGGGTTTTTTCAGGGTGGATTGGTGGGATTCGGCCAGCGAGGGACAGTTCATTGCAGGAGGTACTGGACACATTACAAGTGGTTTGGTTGTCCTGACTAGGTCAATAGACAATGACCCTTCAATGCTTAGCTCAGGCTATTGAAATGCTAAGTGGAGCCGGCTTGTGAAATACCCTTTATTGTGTTCTGCAGGTTACAAGCGGTTGTCGGAGACGGGACGTCTCTAGGAGATAATTACCTCCACTAAATGACTTTTAGAATGTGTGTTTGAAGATGTATGTGTTTACGCTAAGGGACTTTGTATTGTTCTAAAGGTCAGAAGCCTGTCAGCTGTATTGAATTAGCATGTTATTATCTAAAGGAATGTAACCTCTCAGAGGTAGTAATTAAGTAGACCGGGTTATTGTGTACATTGATTACCCCCTGGGGCTTCTGTCTCAATACACATAACAGTCTTTCTATCCAAGCTATTGGGCCAATCCCTGTTGACTATTTCAAGTCCTCATTTGCATGGTCAAGGAGGACCTGAGTGAGGACTGCATATACTTTACAATTGACCAATAGGAAATCGGTTGTTGGGGGTGGGATGTTCCAAATTCCTGTATAAAAGTGTGCTGTGTACTTGAAAATAAAGAGTCCTGCTTGAACTTACATACAGCCTGCCTGGTGTTTGTTCTTAATGGGTCTGAATGGCACATAGCTGTAATTCGGATCCCGGAACCTTGGATGACTGGACCATCAGACGTTGCAATCTGCAAGCTGACTCACAAGTAACAGAGGAGTGTCGGGAGAGCAGGACCGGGCAAGCAAAGCGTCTCGTCACATTCATGACAAGTCCCAAATAAGTCCCCCCCCCCAGGTGTGATAGCCGGGCCCTATGGTATTGTGTATGGGGGCAACCGATCGTCCTTCTTACCTTATGGGAAAGATGCCAGCGACAGCGCCGATCACCCGATTGCCTCGTACACACGATCGGAACATTTTCATCGGATATTCTGACCATGTGTAACCCCATCTGACTTTTTCCGTCAGAAATTCCAACGGAGTTAGGAAGAGAAAATGTTCAGAAATTCCGTTTGTCTGTATGGAACTCTGACAGAGAAAAAAACACGCATGCTCGGAAACAATTCCACGCATGATCAGAAGCATTGAACTTCATTTTTCTAGGCTCGCCGTAGTGCTGTGCATCACCGCGCTTTGGACGGTGGGAATTTGGTGTGACTGTGTGTATGCAAGACAGCGTGAGCGGAATTCCGATGGAAAAAGCGATCGTGTGTATGCAAGGGGTTTTACCAACACGGAATCAGCTAAAGCAGCCCCAAGGGTGGCGCCATCCGCATGGAACCGCCCCTTCATAGCGCCGTCCTACGTGTTGTACGTCACCGCGCTTTGCTAGAGCGTCTTTTAAAAACGATGGTGTGTGGGCAACGCCGTTTTCATGATGAAGTTGGGAAAACGTTGTTTGTTTCTAGACCATTATGGTGTGGGGGGAGGGGGGATTATGGTGTGGGGGGGGGGGGGATTATGGTGTGGGGGGAGGGGGGATTATGGTGTGGGGGGGAGGGGGGATTATGGTGTGGGGGGGGGGGGGATTATGGTGTGGGGGGAGGGGGGATTATGGTGTGGGGGGGGAGGGGGGATTATGGTGTGGGGGGGGTGGGGATTATGGTGTGGGGGGAGGGGGGATTATGGTGTGGGGGGGAGGGGGGATTATGGTGTGGGTTTTTTCAGGGTTGATTGGTGGGATTCGGCCAGCGGGGGACATTGATTGGTGGGATTCGGCCAGCGGGGGACATTGATTGGTGGGATTCGGCCAGCGAGGGACATTGATTGGTGGGATTCGGCCAGCGAGGGACATTGATTGGTGGGATTCAGCCAGCGAGGGACATTGATTGGTGGGATTCGGCCAGCGGGGGACATTGATTGGTGGGATTCGGCCAGCGAGGGACATTGATTGGTGGGATTCGGCCAGCGAGGGACATTGATTGGTGGGATTCGGCCAGCGGGGGACATTGATTGGTGGGATTCGGCCAGCGAGGGACATTGATTGGTGGGATTCAGCCAGCGAGGGACATTGATTGGTGGGATTCGGCCAGCGAGGGACATTGATTGGTGGGATTCGGCCAGCGAGGGACATTGATTGGTGGGATTCGGCCAGCGGGGGACATTGATTGGTGGGATTCAGCCAGCGAGGGACATTGATTGGTGGGATTCGGCCAGCGAGGGACATTGATTGGTGGGATTCGGCCAGCGAGGGACATTGATTGGTGGGATTCAGCCAGCGAGGGACATTGATTGGTGGGATTCGGCCAGCGGGGGACATTGATTGGTGGGATTCAGCCAGCGAGGGACATTGATTGGTGGGATTCGGCCAGCGAGGGACATTGATTGGTGGGATTCGGCCAGCGAGGGACATTGATTGGTGGGATTCAGCCAGCGAGGGACATTGATTGGTGGGATTCGGCCAGCGAGGATCCTATCCTCACCCAACCTAAACCTTCGCTTGTGAACATCAGAACCTTCGAATAAACAAATTAGCCGGATCATTTTAGATTTGAGGCCCAGAGTAACCAATCATCATTGTCCTATTGTCTGCTCTGTAACTATGACATCACATCGCTTTGTAAGATTCACTCCTTATCTTATATGTGGAGCTCCCTGATGTTTAGGCCGGTGATCGCTGCATTTCTCTCTTCTGTCACTAGGTGGCCGGGTATCTGGTGCCATTAGATATGAGAAGGGCATGGTAAGGACAGATTCAGAAACGTACGTCCCACCGGCGCATTTTTTACGTCGTTTACGTTCGGCTTTTTTCGGCGTATAGTTACCCCTGCTATATGAGGCGTAGCTAATGTTAAGTATGGACGTCGTTCCCGCGCCGAGTTTTGAAAATTTTACGTCGTTTGCGTAAGTCGTTCGCGAATAGGGCTGGACGTAATTTACGTTCACGCCGAATCCAATACGTCCTTGCGGCGTACATTGGAGCAATGCACACTGGGATATTTCACGGACGGCGCATGCGCCGTTCTAAAAAAACGTAAAAAACGTGGGTTCAACTTCAATTTAAATAAAACACGGCCACAACATCCCCATTTGAATTAGGCGGGCTTACGCCGCCACACATACGTTACGCCGCGGTAACTAAGGACGCAAGTTCTTTCTGCATACGGAACTTGCGCCCAAAGTTACAGCGGCGTAACGTATCGGAGATACGTTATGCCCGCAGAAAGATGCGCTGATCTTTCTGAATCCGGCCCTAGGAGTATATGGGATATCTCAGCCAATGGGCAGAGATTTTCTTGGGGGTTGCTAGGCCGGAGATTGGGCCTATCCCAGGGGCATCTGGCTGCCAGGTTGTCTGAGGGCCTATCCAGAATCAATAGAGTAGCATAGTGTTGGGATTGCGGCTTGCAGTCCAACCAGAAGTGACGGTTCTGCTGGCTGGAGAAGCTGTCGTGGTCGGAGGTGGAGGGGAAGATGTTGCCACTAAGGGACCACAGTGCGTTTCTGAAGCCAGGGACCTAACCAGTGGGGTGACGCTTGCAGAGAAGTCTTGTGTGCCAAGCCAGGGACCGAGCAGGGAAGTGGGGTGAAGCTTGAGGAGTATCTGGAGTGCCAAGCTAGGGACCGAGCAGGGAAGTGGGGTGAAGCTTAAAGAGTATCTGGAGTGCCAAGCTAGGGACCCAGCAGGGAAGTGGGGTGAACCTTGAGGAGTATCTGGAGTGCCAAGCTAGGGGCCCAGCAGGGAAAGGGGGGTAAAGCTTGAGGAGTATCTGGAGCGCCAAGCTAGGGGCCCAGCAAGGAAGCGGAGGGGACACTTGAGGAGTATCTGGAGTGCCAAGCTGGGGGCCCAGCAGGGAAGCGGAGGGGACACTTGAGGAAGATGCTGAGAGTGAAGATTTGAAGAGCTCAGGGAATTCAGTGGCGAGTCGATCAGCAAGTCTAGTGAGAGCGATTGGGAGCTCAGTGAAGATCTACACGAGGAGTTCATTACAACTTGTGTTGGAAAATGTTATGAGACGGTTGCCATAGGAGACGGCGATCCTACTTGTGCAGATGTGGCGTCTTGCTGGACGCTTTTCCCTGCATGGCTACCTATAGAAATCTCATGCCGCGTACACGCCATCATCGTTGCCTACACACCATCGTGATAAACGGCGTTGCCCACACACCATCGTGATAAAAACGCTCTATCAAAGCGCGGTGACGTACAACACGTACGCCGGCACTATAAAGGGGAGGTTCCATGCTGATTCCGTGTTAGTAAAAGACGATGTGATACATTTGCCTATATGTCTCAGTTTACTGCTCCCTGCTAGCCATATGGGTAGAGGTAGAAAGGAATTTCATGTGTGATTCATTCCTCTGACAGGTTATTGATGTGCTAATGTCCCCTCACTATTCTAAACGTTAATTGATCTATTGTGTTGTGTGAAGAAGATCTGTGTTTACCCTTAAAAGATGTGTATTGTATCCTCAGGCTAAATGATTAGAGAAGTAGTATGTTAATTATTCTGATTGCTTCAGTGTAGTAATTAACTCCACTGATGTCTTTATCTAAAGAAACGTGTCTGCATGGTCGGCTCCGACTTGTCTCCTATAATCTGTATGGGAAACCCCACTGTGTGAGGGGGGGCGTTCCTAACAGGTTGTAACCACATATAAGCTGAGTTTTTGTGTCATTAAAGTGTCTTGTTCTAGCAGTAAGCTTGTCTCATGTGTGGCTTTCTGGGCGATTCCAGGGATATCCCTCCTCGTGGAATATTGGGGTGATTTTCGTTATGGGAAGAAGGGAACGTTGACGGGGATATCATACCGATACCATCACAATTGGTTGGTAGCAGTGGGATTTTCCCTTCTATTCCCCTTTACACCCGGATTCCAAGCAGACACTGGAAGAACTACTGAAAGTTCGTGGAAGGATTGCTAGCAACAAAACCAAGCGGGTCATCATAGCAGAATCAATGGAGCTAGACCAGGAGGACGGGATTGCAGCAACGCCAGCAGTACAAGAGATGGAGACACCAGTGATTCAGGAAGAGGAATCACCAGCCAACAAGCTAATGAGAGAGAAGCTAGCATGGTTCGGCCCGAACCCAACGCCGGATGTGGTGCTGAAAGTGATGGACCTGTTAGTAAACGCAGAGCTACAGAAGGCTAAACAAATAAGAGACGCAGAACTACAGAAGGATAAACAAATAAGAGACGCAGAGCTACAGAAGGCTAAACAAATAAGAGACGCAGAGCTACAGAAGGATAAACAAATAAGAGACGCAGAGCTACAGTTAAAACTGGCAGCAGTCCAACAAGCAGCCGCACATTCTCCGAACAGTGAGTACAGCACAGCAGACGCAAGGAAGATTCCGTTTAGCGCTTTTAAAGCTTTTGATGAAAAGGACTGTGAGATTGATAACTACCTGGCAGATTTTGAGAGACAATGTAACCTGCACCGAATAGCTAGAGGAGACTGGGTTGCAATATTGTCAGGCAAACTGTCAGGCAAAGCTTCTGATGCTTTCCGGACCGTGCCAGATCAGGATATCCATAGCTACGCCCGGGTTAAAGAAGCGCTCCTGGCTCGTTATGCAGTAACCCCAGAGTCCCACCGACAGAAGTTCAGGGACTCACGCAAAACCATGAAAGACTCTTATGCGGAATGGGCATGCCAGTTGTCCCTGTCGGCCTCTAACTGGGCTAACAGCAGCCAGGCCACCACCGCAGAGGACATTTTGCAACTAATGCTCCTGGAGCAATTTTACAATCACATCCAGACGGATGTCAAAGATTGGGTGAGAGATCGCAGGCCCATGACTCTACCAGAGGGCGCTAAGTTGGCGGATGAATATGCGGATACTCGCAAGACGAACCAGGTCACACCACGGGTACAGCCTCCACGACCAACGGCGCCCTCACACCCACCAGCCGCTAGATACCAACCTCCTAACAGACCGGTGACATCTAGCCCTCGCTACCCACGCCAGGTGGACAACGAACAACGCTGCTTCCGGTGCAAACAGCTGGGTCACTTCAAGCAGAATTGCCCCATGAGTGACAACACCAGGTCAAATTGGTCTCAACCTGGGTACCGCCCACCAGCAGCAGCCCATTGTGTAGACTCGGCTTGGGATCTCCAGGAGCTGGGTCCGGAAGAACCATCGGACACCGTTTACGAAGTCCTCACGGTACAATCTGGTATTACGGACAACAGGGAACACCATTGTCAGCTGGTCATGGGCGACAGCCATGAGACGGAGGGGCCCTGGAGGGAGCTGGGCAGAAAGAGGCACCGCCAGCTACCCCCCAAGAAGAAGAGGTCCTGGAAGCCGTATAACAAGCTGACCTGGGAGGAGAAGAAGCGACTGGAGGAGAGGGAGTCGCAGCGGGCATCCCAGATGCGGGCCGAGATGTTCACCAAGGGCCCACCGGTGGCCCCTTACACCACCACCCAGTTCCTGATGATGAAGGACCACGTGGAGAGCCTGCAGGACATGAGCAAGCAGGAGCTGATCCGTGAGTACATAGAGCTGGAGGAATGCATAAGCCGCATGGAGGAGGAGAACAACCACCTGAGGTCACAGCAGGCTGACCCCCCCAGGCTCCATGAACTGGAGATGGAGCTGGAGAAGCTCAAAGAGGAGAACCGGCGGCTGCGGAGGGAGCAGGGGGTGGCTGATCTTATGGGGCTCCGATTTCCCCTCCCCCCCCCCCGGACTCTGAGCACCAGTGCTACAGCATTTCAACAAATATAACTTTTTCTTTTTATGAATCTCCTGTGATTGTCACTTCAGAGCCATAACCTGCCCACTCCCATAGCGGGACACCTAGACGGCGGCGCACAGACCCATTCGCTGTCTTCACACTGACTTCTGGTGACTTTGCAGATCGCACAAAGACTTGGGGACTGACCGGCGTGTGATCTGACGACCCGGTGACATACCTGAGTCTGAAGCAGTTGCCAAGGGAGGTCAGTTACGCCAAACGGAGTTAACCTCGGACTAAAAGCTCTGAACCCGTCAACCCTACTGGACCAGGGAAGGTCCAACCGGGTTTGCCGGAGCAGGGAGCAAAAGGGGGGCCATTGTGATACATTTGCCTATATGTCTCAGTTTACTGCTCCCTGCTAGCCATATGGGTAGAGGTAGAAAGGAATTTCATGTGTGATTCATTCCTCTGACAGGTTATTGACGTGCTAATGTCCCCTCACTATTCAGGCTAAATGATTAGAGAAGTAGTATGTTAATTATTCTGATTGCTTCAGTGTAGTAATTAACTCCACTGATGTCTTTATCTAAAGAAACGTGTCTGCAGGGTCGGCTCCGACTTGTCTCCTATAATCTGTATGGGAAACCCCACTGTGTGAGGGGGGCGTTCCTAACAGGCTGTAACCACATATAAGCTGAGTTTTTGTGTCATTAAAGTGTCTTGTTCTAGCAGTAAGCTTGGCATGTGTGGCTTTCTGGGCGATTCCAGGGATATCCCTCCTCGTGGAATATTGGGGTGATTTTCGTTATGGGAAGAAGGGAACGTTGACGGGGATATCATACCGATACCGTCACAGACGATTCGCGCTTTTCTGTGTGTTACAGCGTGATGAATGTGCGATCTCCATTATGAACGCTAGTTTTACCAGAACGAGTCTCATAACTTGCTTCTGAGCATGCGCGGGTTTTTTACGTCGTTTTAGCCCACACACCATAATTTTATATGAAGTTTTTGAAAAACGAAGGGCTAGATTCAGGTAGGACTTACGCTGACGTATCTTGAGATACGCCGCGTAAGTCAAAATGTGCGCGGTCGTAACTATGCGCCATACCCACAAAAATAGATACGCCTGAAAATAGGCTTCCTCCGACCGATGTAACTTTCCTACGCCAGCGTATTTTATGAGCATTTTTACGCTGGGCGCATCTTGCGCTCCCAATGATTTCCTATGCAAATATGCAAATGAGGGAGATACGGCGATTCATACACGTGTCCGGCGCAGGCTACGCGCGGTGCACGTAAGTTGTACGCCCGGCGCAAATTTGCTCCTCATAAAGGAGGAATAACTCAGCACCAGACGGGCACAGGTCAGCTGGAGAGCAGCTACAGCAGCGTTACGGATGAGCTGAGCACACACACTTGCAGGACAACACATCTGTGTGCCAACATGCCAGGGGCAGGCGTGCTCCTAGCACTACTAATGTGTCCACGGGCACGTAGGAGGGCACGGGAGAGGATATTCCGCACGCGCATGAACGTCTTTGCCATGGGGGAATCGGAGGTGTATCGCATCTTCAGATTCAGCCCTGATGTCATCCTGGAATTAGCCACACCCCTGCATGATTACATCACCAGCCAGACACACCCCTCACATGCAGTGCAGCCACTGGTCAAGGTCCTGGCAACACTGCATTTCCTCGCCAGTGGATCTTTTCAGCGCACAAGTGGAGTTGTGGCTGGGATGTCACAATCCTCCATGAGCAGATGTGTGCACCAGGTTGTCCCCGCAATCCTCAGATGCATGTCCCACCACTTCATCAGACCCACCCAGGAGGACCTGCGGCAGAAGAGAATGCGTGATTTTTACAGAATTGCCAGATTCCCACGCACCGTGGGGGCCATTGATTGCACACATGTGGCACTACGCCCCCCCGTGCCACAGAGCACATATACCGCAATCGTAAGCAGTGGCATTCAATCAATGTCCAGGTGATAGCCGATGCCCAATACCTCATATGGCACGTCCGTGCCAAACACCCCGGGTCCAGCCATGACAGCTTCATATACCGTCAGAGCCCCATCCCAACAGAACGTGTACGGGGACAGCTGGCTGGTTGGTGAGTGTCATGGGTGTCAGGCATGACTGTCCCCCCCCCATGATGCAGACATCACGAGAGGCACATGCATGACTAACATCCTCCTGACTTTTCCCTTCCAGGTGACTCTGCATATGCCCTGGGACCCCATCTCATGACTCCATTCCGGAACCCCCAAACCCCAGGAGAGGAAAGATATAACGAAGCACACGCACGTACCCGTGGAGTGGTGGAACACACCTTTGGCCTCCTGAAGTCCCGTTTCCGATGCCTGGATAAGTCTGGGGGGACCCTGATGTATTCCCCAAACTTTGTGTGCCAGATCATCGGGGCATGTTGTATTCTGCACAACTTCGCCATGAGAAGGGGCCTGGAGATTGAGCTACGTGATGACCTGACCCCCCAACCACACAGTCCCCCCCTAACCGAGGCTACCCCATCTGCTGAGGGAAGAGCAGTCAGGAGATGTCTCGTGGAACGCTTCTTTACACGTTAATCCCACACATTCGTCGTGGCACAAGGAGAATGCACGCATGCACACCACTGTGGTCCCTAGCTCACACCCCACATCCACATCACATTGGATTAGCCCAAGTCCAACATGCAGGACTTGGGAGCAGCAACGCCACGCCAAGGCCCCAATTATGTCGCTGA
This sequence comes from Rana temporaria, assembly GCF_905171775.1. Lineage (NCBI taxonomy): Eukaryota > Metazoa > Chordata > Amphibia > Anura > Ranidae > Rana > Rana temporaria. Next base: position 31,821 of record NW_024404522.1, on the reverse strand, counting down.
CCATTCATACCACATTCACACAGGCGTGGGGATCACTTCTCCCCAACGACCGAGGGTGACACCCCTTTGCCGGCAGGAGTGTCACCCCCCCCCCCCCCATTCACACACCAGTCACACTGTAGCCAGCACTCCTCACCGTGTGCAGGAACTACAAATAAAAAAATAAAGCTCATACTTGAAAAAAAAATGAGCACTCATCTGCTCTGACGTGGGCCAAGGCTGGTGCCACGGCTCTGGCTCCTCAGTTGTCTGGAGGGAGCCTCGGGTGGGGGGGTGGACGGGGGAGGAACATCATCCCCTGCTCTGTCACTCCTGCCAGGTGGTGACTGCCTGCCCTCCATTGCGACGGCGAGGCGGGTGAGCACCGTGTTAGTCTGAGCAAGCATCCTCAGCTGGCGGGTGGGATTGCGGCCTGCTGCTCCCCCATGCAGGTCACCATCGCGACACAGTTTGTGCTCACATCCTGCAGGCTCTCTGTGATTTTGCTGCTCTGATCAGCCTGCAGGGTGAGGGACTGCTGCAATGTCGCTGTGCATGCAGCCTGGGACTGGGCCGAGGAGGCCAGGCTGTCCGCCACCACACGCCACCCACCATAGCCCCGATATGGCGGGTCTGGTGGCCCTGCTCCTTGTGCAGCCCTTCTTGCAGGGATCCGTGTACAACCCTGGTCTTCCTTAGAGCCTTCCTGGGGGAAGGAGAGGCTTGGGCCCGTCCAGACAGGGAAGACCGGGATGGGGTTCCCCTGGATGGGGTAGACCTGATGGTCGGGGAGGTGGTTGAGAGTCCAGGGATGGTGGAAACCTCCTCTAAATATATACAATCCTCCTGGTGGAGATCAATGGACTCCTCCACAAGAGCAGAGGTGTGGGCACTCCCCTCCACCAACATGCCTGGGCTTCCCAGGGGGGGCAGACTGAGCCACAGGATGTTCCGGGGATGGTGTGGGTCGAACAACAGCCGACGATGGCCCAGCTCCCTCCGTGGATGACACAAAGCATTCACATGTTGTTGGACCCACACACTTGTCACATGTTCCCTTCCCCCCCCCTCACATGCTACACACCAAATGGGGGATAAAACCCACTCACCTGTCCTCAAGTCCCGATCAGTGGAGTCGTATCCCGGAACGCCCTCCACCTGCTCCTGGGAAAGACACCTGGCAATGATCTCCTCCTCAGGTGTAAAACGCAATGAACAGGCTGGTGCTCCTCCCGTGCCCCTGGCATGTTTTTTCATGAGGGCCAACTTGTCCCGGACCCGACGTCGCATATCATTCAGCTTCTTCTGGATGTCATCAGACGTCCGGGTTTCGTTGCCGATGGCATTGACATCCAGGGCGATCTTGGACAGAATCTCCCTCCTCTGTGCCTTGCTGGTATTGGCACTTTTGGCACCATGCAGGGAGGCATCATATTTTGTGAGTGCCGCCAACATAATCGCCATCTCATCAGGATTAAAGTTGTGCTTCCTCTTCTTCTCCTTGCCCACTTGAGGAGGTGCCATCCCTAGACAAAATTACCTTGCTCGGGGGGGAAGCCGATGTAATTTTGCGACGGACGGGCGCCTGTCTGGGCGTATTTATGCGCTCGACGTAAGCCGGTGGGCCGGCGTATGCCAGGAAGTTGGGCCGGCGTAGTTGTGAGCATGCGCACAGGGAAGCGATCATACGTCCACGTGACTGCGCATGCTCCGTCTATGAGACGCCAGGCGTAATCCACTGCTCCACGTTCAGGCCATCATTTGCATAAGGGCACACCCACTTACGCCGGCTTGCACCTTCAAATTTACGATAAGCTGGCGCAACGTTACGAGCAAGTGCTTTGCGAATACTTTACTTACCTCTCAAAATTATGTCGGCGTAGCGCATATGAGATACGCTACGCCGGAATAAGGATGCGCCAATCTACCTGAATCTAGCCCTAAGTTTTTTTCATGCCAAAAAATTATCGTGTGTACGCGAGTCTGCTAAATTAACATTGTAACTATTAAAGGGTGTCCTGGCCCCGCCCCTCTCTCCCCCAGTTCTGTTTAAGAGACAATAAATCTCTTTGCATTTAAGAAGTGTCTGGCGCCCATGAATCTCCCTTCCATTACACCCACCATGCCTTGTAACCCGCTCTGCACAGAAGGATGTCAGCTGACCCTGGAGAGGGCGGGGCTACATATGAGATGTGAATTTGGGTTCACTGACCTGTCCGGTGCTCATGTGATAGCCGACAAGGCGCAGCGTTCCGTCTCCGAGAGGAGCGTCTGTCACTCCATCCATAATGAAGCCAACCCTGTCCTCCGAGCCACCGGCGCCTCCCAATCCTTCCTCAGCCGGGACGTCCCCCCTGGAATGAAGAACAAGTTTGGGATTAATATTCATATCAGGGGCCCCCGAGGGCCACGCGGCACCGTATAATACAAAGGGGTGGAGTCTCAGTAATAAATAACCTATCACTGAGGACGCCATGGCCAGACTCCTGGAAGGGGTGCCGGTTCCGGGACTACAGCCTCAGCCAGAGTCATTCTTTATGGCTCTTCAATGATAAGCAGCTGGAGGGACTTGACGCACGTAGATGAGAACGGCCATGTTTATGTACATAACACTCCGGGGTCTCCAAACTACGGCCCTCCAGCTGTTCAGGAACTACAATTCCCATCATGCCTATGAATGTCAGTGTGTTACAATGCCTCATGGGACATGTAGTTCCACAACAGCTGGAGGGCCGTAGTTTGGAGATCCCAGTGGTCAGATATTCCTATAGAGACCAGGCAAGTCTCGCTGTTCCATTGAAGATTCGAGAACAATCATTGGTGGCACAATAAAATCCCAACTTGGACATTATCTACATGGAGTTTGCATGCTTTCCTCCATATAATCCAGTTGTCTGACTAAAGTTGGCCCTTGTATTCTATTCTACTGAGCGCATCCAAGATGGCCGCTTCACCATCTCCCCCAACAACAGAAAGCGCACTTTAAATCCCAAGGAAGAAAATTGCTATATAAATATAAAAAAAATCAAATATAGCAAAGTTATTTTTCCAAAATCTGATATTTAGAATGTTGTGATTTTGTTGCTGCAGTAAAAAAAATGGATTGTGAACTTTGGAAGTCTTTCTATTTCCACCCGTAATCTGAATATTCTGTGTATTGTGGGCAGAGAATAGGTGCAGGAACTCCCTACTTTTGAATCACTTGTTGTGTCCACCCCCATCCCACCTCCGAGCACCATTTCTTGGTTCCACCCTCTACCCACCTCCGAGCACCATTCCTTGGTTCCACCCTCTACCCACCTCCGAGCACCATTCCTTGGTTCCACCCCCTACCCACCTCCGAGCACCGTTCCTTGGTTCCACCCCCTACCCACCTCCGAGCACCATTCCTTGGTTCCACCCCCTACCCACCTCTGAGCACCATTCCTTGGTTCCACCCCCTACCCACCTCCGAGCACCATTCCTTGGTTCCACCCCCTACCCACCTCCGAGCACCATTCCTTGGTTCCACCCCCTACCCACCTCCGAGCACCATTCCTTGGTTCCACCACCCTCTACCCACCTCCGAGCACCATTCCTTGGTTCCACCCCCTATCCACCTCCGACCACCATTCCTTGGTTCCACCCCCTACCCACCTCCAAGCACCATTCCTTGGTTCCACCCCCTACCCACCTCTGAGCACCATTCCTTGGTTCCACCCCCTACCCACCTCCAAGCACCATTCCTTGGTTCCACCCACTACCCACCTCCAAGCACCATTCCTTGGTTCCACCACCCTCTACCCACCTCCGAGCACCATTCCTTGGTTCCACCCCCTATCCACCTCCGAGCACCATTCCTTGGTTCCACCCCCTACCCACCTCCGAGCACCAGTCCTTGGTTCCACCCCCCTACCCACCTCCGAGCACCATTCCTTAATTCCACCCCCTACCCACCTCCAAGCACCATTCCTTGGTTCCACCCCCTATCCACCTCCAAGCACCATTCCTTGGTTCCACCCCCTACCCACCACCGAGCACCATTCCTTGGTTCCACCCCCTACCCACCTCCAAGCACCATTCCTTGGTTCCACCCCCTACCCACCTCCAAGCACCATTCCTTGGTTCCACCCCCTACCCACCACCGAGCACCATTCCTTGGTTCCACCCCCTACCCACCTCCGAGCACCATTCCTTGGTTCCAACCCTCTGCTCACCTCTGAGCATCAGTATCAATCTGTGGTGCCAAGTAATTTGTATATGATAGGAAGTAAAATAGATCCCCTGTAGCCAGCATGAACAGCTAGCAACAAAATATCCCCTCCCTCAACAGTTGAAGTCTCCCAGTAGCATAAGAGCCCTCCAGCAACAATAGATCCCCTACCAGCGACAACTGACCTTCCCGGCAACAATAGACCCCCCAGCAGCCAGCATTAATAGACCCTCCAGTACACCCCAGCACCCCTTGCCATTACATACATTCAGAGCTGGAGGTGCTGGAACTGCGTCGTTCCCCCCCCCCCCCCCGCCTTCCTGCTGAAAAAAAGCCCTGGTTGTGGGACTAAACATCACATTGTGGTCTTCAGGAAGAACTCTTGTAGTTGAACGGTGCGGACAATCGATGTTTCACCTGCAATTCAGTTGGCAGTCATTCTGCAGAACTGGAGGTGAATTCTGTGATTCTAGATGTTCCATCCCTGATAGTTTCCACGGAAGGTACACGGCATGAGATATCTATACCCAAATCTTTTTATTTTTAGGTTGGAGTGTAGAATCATTAGACCCCCTATCAGGTTTGTATTGCTGTTTGTGTCCTGGATTTCTTCTCACTCCTTGTTTCCGGTGACATGACAGGAAGTGGGAGGATTTCTCCTTAGACAGTTGTCACCAGAACAGGAACCTCATCTTCTAGTTCTAGCTGTAAAACGTTGGATTTCCCATCTCTTAATGTCCCAACAACAGTGGTCACCAGAGAGCAGGTAGGCTCCTTACCGCGGAACTATACTCACCTCCACTTCAGCAATGTGCGGTCTTTGAGCTTCTTCTGCTGACACCTTTAGCCAATCTTTGGCCGGTCTTCTTCTGAGTTCCCAATCTTTGGCCGGTCTTCTTCTGGGTTCCCAATCTTTTGCCGGTCTTCTTCTGGGTTCCCAATCTTTGGCCAGTCTTCTTCTGAGTTCCCAATCTTTGGCCGATCTTCTTCTGGGTTCCCAATCTTTGGCCGGTCTTCTTCTGGGTTCCCAATCTTTGGCCGGTCTTCTTCTGGGTTCCCAATCTTTGGCCGGTCTTTTTCTGGGTTCCCAATCTTTGGCCGGTCTTCTTCTGGGTTCCCAATCTTTGGCCGGTCTTCTTCTGGGTTCCCAATCTTTTTCTGGGTTCCCAATCTTTGGCCGGTCTTCTTCTGGGTTCCCAATCTTTGGCCGGTCTTCTTCTGGGTTCCCAATCTTTGGCCGGTCTTCATCTGGGTTCCCAATCTTTGGCCGGTCTTCTTCTGGATTCCCAATCTTTGGCCAGTCTTCATCTGGGTTCCCAATCTTTGGCCGGTCTTCTTCTGGGTTCCCAATCTTTGGCCGGTCTTCTTCTGGGTTCCCAATCTTTGGCCGGTCTTCTTCTGGGTTCCCAATCTTTGGCCGGTCTTCTTCTGGGTTCCCAATCTTTGGCCGGTCTTCTTCTGGGTTCCCAATCTTTGGCCGGTCTTCTTCTGGGTTCCCAATCTTTGGCCGGTCTTCTTCTGGGTTCCCAATCGTTGGCCGGTCTTCTTCTGGGTTCCCAATCGTTGGCCGGTCTTCTTCTGGGTTCCCAATCTTTGGCTGGTCTTCTTCTGGGTTCCCAATCTTTGGCCGGTCTTCTTCTGGGTTCCCAATCTTTGGCTGGTCTTCTGGGTTCCCAGTCTTTGGCCGGTCTTCTTCTGGGTTCCCAATCTTTGACCAGTCTTTTTCTAGGTTCCTGATCAGGAGTCCTCAAACTATGGCCCTCCAGTTGTTCAGGAACTACAATTCCCATAATGCCTAGTCATGTCAGTGAATGTCAGAGTCTAGCAATGCCTCATGGGATGTGTAGTTCCGCAACAGCTGGAGGGCTGTAGTTTGAAGATCCCCGTTCCTGATCCTTGGCAGGTCTATTTCCAAGTTCATGATCTTTGGCAGGACCTTTTCCAGATTCCCAATCTACAGTAGGTCGGCTTCCAGGTTCCCGATGATCTTCAGCCAGTCCTCTTCTGGGTTCCCCATCTTTGTCTGGTCTTTTTCTGGGTTCTCGATCTTCAGCTAGTTCTCTTCTGGGTTCCCGATTTTTTGTCTGGTCCTCTTCTGGATTCCCAATCTTCAGCAGGTCCTCTTGCAGGTTGTCGATCTTCTGGGTTCTCGATCTTCTTATGGTTTTATTTGGGTGAGCTGAGATGACGCCACTCATGCGCGGGAGATAATTCATCTGGTCAGATGCCGAACTTGCACACTGATCTGTGTCTCAGCCAGTGGCGGTTCGTCCATAGAGGGCGCTGGAGCGCCGCCCCCTCTGGCTCTCACCGCCACTGAGTGAAATAACATAGATTCATGCTTTGCACGAATCTATGTTATCTTCGCCGCTGTTATTCAGATGGTCGGCGCTCAATGTCCGGCCATCTGAATAACGCCAGCTGGTTGGCTGTAGGGAAATGTCTATCAAAGCCAACGGCTCTGATAGGCTTTCACAATACAGCCCTCGGGTCCCGGAAGCTTATTCTCGGAGCGCACAGACTGTACGCCCCTTGAATAAGATGACAGGCGTCTCAGCCAATCACGTTGGCCGGTTCTGGCTACCTGTAACCTGATTGGCTGAGACGCCTGTCAGTCATCGAGGGCGGGAGAAGACATCGTGGGACGTGGATGCCTGACTCCAGTAAAGGTAAGTGCCGGGCGGGGGGGGGGAACAACGCAATTTACAGGGCACAGTGGGGACAATTGGCACAGCGGCGACCATTAAAGGGCACAGTAGCTGCGTTTAATGGCATGGCACAGTGGTGACAATGGATGGCACAGTGGTGACAATGTATGGCACAGTGGCTGCGTTTAATGGCATGGCACAGTGGTGACAATGGCATGGCACAGTGACTGCGTTTAATGGCATGGCACAGTGGTGCGAATTGATGGCACAGTGGTGCGAATTGATGGCACAGTGACTGCATTTGATGGCATGGCACAGTGACTGCGTTTAATGGCATGGCACAGTGGTGCGAATTGATGGCACAGTGGCTGCATTTGATGGCATGTAACAGTGGCTGCGTTTGGGCACAGTGAGACTGCAATTTTTTTTTTTCCTTTGCGCCCCCCCAAAAATTTTGAGCACCAGCCGCCACTGGTCTCATCTCACTGTACGGTGCGGAAAGGCAGGTAAGAAACAACACAGAACAGACAAAGGATCAGCGTACATTCTTGGCATACCCCAAGTTCCATCTTTCAGACCTAGCCAATCAAGATGTCTACAGGTCCTGAACCCAGAGAAGACAGGTGAAGATGTTGGTGTCGGGGGGAGGGGGTGAGGAGAAGGGAGAAGGATTCCACTTTAGGTTTTTCTAGTGGGAACACAGACAGCAATAAAACCCAACAGGGGTCTAACCCCTCGCTACACCATCCAAGACTAAAGAACAAAATGTATTGGCTTGCACGTCTTCCTTGCGGGTAACAAACATTCTGTGAGCACAGCTGATCTCTGGCCTTACAAACTGCAAGGTTCCTGCAACAGACTTCAGACTAACCCCCCCCCCCCCATTCCTCACCTACTTACCATTATTTGATGGTGGTAAGATCTGCCCACCTTATTTCACCCCAAAGCCTGGTGACCTCTCACTAAAGAGATGCTCCAAAATGGCAAGGTCTTGTAATCAAGGGATAAGTGATGAGATTTACACTTACCTCTGTGCCCGACTTCGGACACTTACAGCTACAAACAGGCCAAGCTATCCTTCAAAAGTGGAGATTTCAGGGGTTGGGATAAACCATGTAACACTGGTGGGGGTGCTTACAATGACCAGCTTTTATTCATATGGATTGAACCTAATTTGTTTTACTTCATGTACATTTAAAGTCTCCAGTATGACGGTCTACACAAGTTATTGTGTGCTACAGAAAAACTTCCAATATCTCCCCTGACGGAGCCAAATCCTCCTTCATTTGTGTCTCCCGCGCTCCCCAGACACTGCAGCTCACAGTGGGAGGGGCTTCAGCAAGAGGCAGCGCTGCCAATCCAGGAAGCAGTGGGCAGGACAAGCTGTTGGCCAGTTAATGACTTATGAATGGGCAGCGACAATGCCACGCCCCCTGCGACATCTTCTCCTCCCACTGTAGTGTAAGGGACAGCCTACATGAGAGTGACAACTCTGCTGAATTCAGGAGCAGTGCAGCATTGTTGTCACCCCATCACAGGGAGCTGCACTAGGCGGATTTCACTGGCAGGATCAACAGATATTTATGGGACTTTGCAGAGGGACTAAGGGAACTGTAGGTGCTGAGGGGCTTCTAAGTGCTGCAACACATTCATTGGGAGGCCGCCTAAAACTCACTGCTATGCAGTCCAGAGGGACGAGACTTGTAGCTTCTCTCAGAGGCTTCTCACACAGGTAGTGACAGGTACTGGATTCTTATAAAATGATTATTTCTCCAGAAAAACACCACAAGTCCCAGCCTGGAGGATTTCAAACGTCTTTATTTATGATCAATGTTCATGTAAACATTATAAACAGACAACAGAATCATCAGAGTCATAAAACGGAAAATTCGAATTACAGGAAAATCTTTACAATGATTTCTCGAGTACCGAGGATTATATTCCGTTATCGTTCCCCCCAACCAATCACTACTGGGAAAAGAAGATGATGGTCGACGCCCCTCCCCAATCAAACATCGGGAATAGTGCTCCTCCCCGATCACATGGTGGGAGTAGTACTCCTCCCTGATCACATGGTGGGAATAGTGCTCCTCCCCGATCACATGGTGGAAGTAGTGCTCCTCCCCGATCACATGGTGGAAGAAGTACTCCTCCCCAATCACATGGTGGAAGTAGTACTCCTCCCCAATCACATGGTGGAAGTAGTACTCCTCCCCGATCACATGGTGGGAGTAGTGCTCCTCCCCAATCACATGGTGGAAGTAGTGCTCCTCCCCGATCACATGGTGGAAGTAGTGCTCCTCCCCAATCACATGGTGGAAGTAGTGCTCCTCCCCGATCACATGGTGGGAGTAGTACTCCTCCCCAATCACATGGTGGAAGTAGTACTCCTCCCCAATCACATGGTGGAAGTAGTGCTCCTCCCCGATCCCATGGTGGAAGTAGTACTCCTCCCCGATCACATGGTGGGAGTAGTACTCCTCCCCGATCACATGGTGGAAGTAGTAGTCCTCCCCAATCACATGGTGGAAGTAGTACTCCTCCCCAATCACATGGTGGAAGTAGTACTCCTCCCCAATCACATGGTGGAAGTAGTACTCCTCCCCAATCACATGGTGGAAGTAGTACTCCTCCCCGATCACATGGTGGAAGTAGTACTCGTCCCCAATCACATGGTGGGAGTTGTACTCCACCTCAGTCACATAGCGGGAATAAAGCTCCACCCCAGTCACATAGCGGGTATAAAGCTCCACCCCAGTCACATAGCGGGTATAAAGCTCCACCCCAGTCACATGGTAGGAGAAGTACCCAGAATCTCATGGTGGGATAATGGAACTGGAGTTCCGCCCCGGTATCCCAGTGTTTTGTAGAATTCTCTCCCAGTCACATGGTGGAAGTAGTGCTCCTCCCCGATCACATGGTGGAAGTAGTACTCCTCCCCGAACACATGGTGGGAGTAGTACTCCTCCCCGAACACATGGTGGGAGTAGTACTCCTCCCCGATCACATGGTGGAAGAAGTCCAATCTGCATTTTCAGGGATAGGAAAAATCGAATGAAAATATTCCAAGGGGATTGCTGAATTTTACAATTGCGGTCGACATGCACGTTCCCGGGAATTCCAAGCCAAATATTTGAGTTGTGGATGTCAGGGGGAAGAATTCATCTTTATATTTATAGGTTTATATTTGCTGAGCGGATAATGGGGCCCCATCGGGGAGATTTCCTTTTCATCTTCTCCTCCGGAGACAGAAAATTTGAGGAAATTCCCCAAAGTGAAGGAAATCTCACTTCTTGTTCTGGTGACAATTGTAAGATTTGCCGTCACTTTGCGTCACCGGAAGGATCGTTTCTCCGCGGCTCCTCGGTATTCAGCCCATAAGATGAATCTCCTGTATGGTGGATTCACCTTCTTCACATTTCTCGGTGATACTGAGATGTAATATTGTAACAAAGTAACACATCGCAGTATTGCGGACTGACCGTCCTTCCATGGACCGCGCGGGGGAGGTGAGAGTTCAGACCAATATCTTCCCAATGTCATTGGTTACACATCATGTGACTGTCCAGCTCAGAAGCGGATAGGTAGAAAGAATCTCTGGGAGGAGTCTGGATCAGTTCTGGGCGCGGTCTCACCTCTGATTGGCTCTCTGCTGGCTTGGCATCTCCTGAAGCGGTGGTGGGTCTACATAATCAGTGTAAGGGGACAGAGACAGCTGGAATGAGTTGGGGGGGCTGCTGGAATGATGGCATTGGCGCTGGGTTGTCAGTCATGGTCGCCCCTGGACTCGGCATCTGTGGGGACAGAAAAACCATTATAAACAGAGAGGCCACAAAACTTCCAGAAATCAGACATTATTATCTGAGCCAGAGGTAGGCCTGTGCAAAATCACATGCTGGAGCGGGCCCCTGACCCACGGGCCCCTGACCGACAGGCCCCTGACCCACGGGCCCCTGACCTACGGGCCCGTGACCCACGGGCCCCTGACCTACGGGCCCCTGACCCACGGCCCCCTGACCTACGGGCCACTGACCCACGGGCCCCTGACCCACGGGCCCCTGACCTACAGGCCCCTGACCCAAGGCACAGAACCAATAGCGCCCTTCTGTCTATTGGTCCTCCATAAGCTCCATCACTGAACTAGAACATCCTTCTAAACAGTTCCTGCTCACATCTGGTCCAACAGAACTTTCACTCTGCAACTTTCGGAATGCTCTGCAAATGCTGAATTTGGATTGGTCGGTGCTGGCAGCCATTAGAACCTGTAATGATCAGTCTGGAATCACTGGAGTGCACACCTGCTCCAATTAGCAGTGCCTAAATAGATTGCTGGACATCAGACTACTTGACCAACAGGTTCTATGTAACGTTTTTCTGTCATCACCACTGAAGATTAGTCCTGTGTTTAGGACTGTATTGAGATCGGCTCTCTATTGGTTAGGACTGCATTGAGATCGGCTCTCTATTGGTCAGGACTGTATTGAGATCGGCTCTCTATTGGTCAGGACTGCATTGAGATCGGCTCTCTATTGGTCAGGACTGCATTGAGATCGGCTCTCTATTGGTCAGGACTGTATTGAGATCGGCGATTGTCTCTGAAGTTCACATCCGCCAATTGTATATCTGCATCCTGATGCAACAGAAGCTTCTGTCAATGGCAGGTGGTTTTTCAAAAGGTTGTAGAGCCTGGAGACCAGGGGTCAAGTCCTGGGGAAAAAAGTGTGGGAACTCCCACCCAAGATCCACTCCCCCACCAAAAAAAATAAAAATGATACGCTCATATGCATAATTACTAAACCGCATGTTTTTTTTTTTCGATCCACTGTACCTTAGTAATCCTTTATGTTACTGGCTGCTTCCTGTATATGGATTCATCGGGTAGTGTGCGGGTATTCCGTCACTTCCTGTATATGGATTCATCGGGTAGTGTGCGGGTATTCCGTCACTTCCTGTATATGGATTCATCGGGTAGTGTGCGGGTATTCCGTCACTTCCTGTATATGGATTCATCGGGTAGTGTGCGGGTATTCCGTCACTTCCTGTGTATGGATTCATCGGGTAGTGTGCGGGTATTCTATCACTTCCTGTATATGGATTCATCAGGTAGTGTGCGGGTATTCCGTCACTTCCTGTATATGGATTCATCGGGTAGTGTGCGGGTATTCCGTCACTTCCTGTATATGGATTCATCGGGTAGTGTGCGGGTATTCCGTCACTTCCTGTATATGGATTCATCAGGTAGTGTGCGGGTATTCCGTCACTTCCTGTATATGGAATCATCGGGTAGTGTGCGGGTATTCCGTCACTTCCTGTATATGGATTCATCGGGGAGTGTGCAGGTATTCCGTCACTTCCTGTATATGGATTCATCGGGTAGTGTGCGGGTATTCCGTCACTTCCTGTGTATGGATTCATCTGGTAGTGTGCGGGTATTCCGTCACTTCCTGTATATGGAATCATCGGGTAGTGTGCGGGTATTCCGTCACTTCCTGTATATGGATTCATCGGGTAGTGTGCGGGTATTCCGTCACTTCCTCGATCCCGCAATGTTGCTTCTTTCTAAATCCCACGATAACTCGCGGCAGACCTCCGCAACGTCTCCTGGGAACAATGACAAAAGCTCTCAGGAGACATTGCGGGATTGAGGAAGTGACGGAATACCCGCACACTACGCGATGAATCCATATACAGGAAGCGGCCAGTAACAAAGGATTACTAAGGTTCGCCTGCCTGCCCCTGACAGTGACTCGAGCTGGGCATCGCCGCTTAGTGAGGGATTGGCTCGGGCGGCTTGGCTGCTCTAGTCCTGCAAAGGGAACTGAGTTCCTGCTGTGAAAAAAGTGCAGGAACTCCGTTCCCATACGTTCCCGCAGGACTTGAGCCCTGCTGGAGACGGGGGAAGGGCAGGCAGAGAGGGCTGGTCATGTCACTGATTCAGAGGAGGTCTGTAGATGGGGTGTTATGCCTGGAGGGGTACAATTTTTCAAGGCCCCCCCAGAGCTGTCCTGGGCTCAGATACTACCATGTCCACATAATGGGGGAGGGGTGGGGTGGGCTGACTACATCCCAGGAGAAGGACGCCCATAACAAGGGGGTTGCAACCTTTCCCTCTTAATGGGTGTATAACGGTGGTGACGGAACGCCATACTATTCTTCAAAGGGGAGCAATAATAATCACGTCTGTATTGTTAGTAACACAGATTGTACCCGGTGAATGTGCCAAAAAGACGTCCTCGAGTAACATGGCCAGGTTTCCAGACCGTCATTCCTGATTGTTAGCTTAGTGACTGGAATGGTACCAGCTGATTGCGAAAATATTGGTACCTTTTTTTAAAAAAAAGGGTCAAAATATATACCTGGAAACTACAGAGCAGTCAGCCTAACATCAATAGTAAGTAAACTATTGGAGGGACTATATCCAAGAAATTGATTGGATTTTATCCAATAAAGACGTCATTTAAAGAGGATGTCCGCTGAAAAAAAAAATATTAAAAGTCAGGAGATACAAATCCTGCAGCTGCTGACACACTTACCTGTCCTGGAGTCCAGCGCCGTCCGCAGCAGAGGAGGAGCGATCGCTCGTCACTCTGCTGCCCCCCCCCCCCCCCCCGCCATCCTCGGTGAGGGAACCAGGAAGTGAAGCGCTCCGGCTTTACTGCCCGGTTCCCTACGGCGCATGCGCAAGCTGCGCTGTGCCTGCTGATTGGCTCCCGCTGTGCTCTGGGAGCCGAATGTTCCCAGCACACAACGGGGGGGGGGGGGGAGGTGACGTCCTGCCCGCAGACTGTGGCCGGAAGTGGGTGCAAATACCTGAAAGGTGTCAAATGTGACACCGGAGGGGGGGAGGGTTCCGATCAGCGGGAGTTCCACTTTAGGGTGGAGCTCTGTTTTAACGGAGTGCGGCAGTCCAGGATTTCTTCCCAATCCCATGCATTTGCGCAGAGCCAGCACTTGTAGGGCGGGAGCCACTCAGGGGATCAGCAGCTTTTTCAGAGCGCCTCTTCATCCAGCCACCGCCTGAGGATGTGACATTTCTGGGACTTGCCAAAGCATTCCATACAGTTCCTCAAAGACCTAATCTGCAAACTGAGGACCAATCGGTGAGTGACTGATTAGAAAACTGGCTACAAGGGCGGGGGGGCGGGTCCAAAGAGTGGTGATAAATAGCGAGGACTCGCAATGGTCCGGTGGGGTAAGTGGGGACCCCCAAGGATCTGTTCTGGGACCAATCCTGTTTAAATGTATTGATAAATGATATAGAGGACGGGATAAGTCTCAGTGTTAGCTGACCATACAAAGCTGAGCCGGGGAACAACCTCACAGCAAGATATAGAAACTTTACAAGAAGAACTCAATAATATAATGGTGGGGGGGGGGGGGAGGGGCGACTACATGACAAATGAGGTTTAATTTTGAACATTTTTTATATAAATGCATTTTGGAAATTAAGAAATATAAAAGCAAGTTACTCTCTGGGTGGGGGTTGGGTCTTTGGGTGAATCTAGGATCGAGAAGGACCTGGGGGTCCAAGTAGATGAGCTCAGCAATGGGGGAGGGAGGAGCTCAGGTATGGGGGGAGGGAGGAGCTCAGGTATGGGGGGAGGGAGGAGCTCAGGTATGGGGGGGAGGGAGGAGCTCAGGTATGGGGAGGGAGGAGATCAGGTATGAGGGAGGGAGGAGCTCAGGTATGGGGGAGGGAGGAGCTCAGGTATGGGGGAGGGAGGAGCTCAGGTATGGGGGGGAGGGAGGAGCTCAGGTATGGGGAGGGAGGAGCTCAGGTATAGGGGGACTGAGGAGCTCAGGTATGGGGGAGGGAGGAGCTCAGGTATGAGGGAGGGAGGAGCTCAGGTATGGGGGAGGGAGGAGCTCAGGTATAGGGGAGGGAGGAGCTCAGGTATGGGGGAGGGAGGAGCTCAGGTATGGGGGAGGGAGGAGCTAAGGTATGGGGAGGGAGGAGCTCAGGTATGGGGAGGGAGGAGCTCAGGTATGGGGGAGGGAGGAGCTCAGGTATAGGGGAGGGAGGAGCTCAGGTATGGGGGAGGGAGGAGCTCAGGTATGGGGGAGGGAGGAGCTCAGGTATGGGAAGGGAGGAGCTCAGGTATGGGGGAGGGAGGAGCTCAGGTATGGGGGAGGGAGGAGCTCAGGTATGGGGAGGGAGGAGCTCAGGTATGGGGAGGGAGGAGCTCAGGTATGGGGGGGGAGAACCTCCTGGGGGGATCTAGGATGGAGAAGGACTTGGGGGTCCTAGTAGATGAGGGGCTCAGGTATGGGGGAGAACCTCTGGGTTCTCCCCCATCAGGGGGCCGGACGCATGGAGAGGGGAGGCGGGGTCATGCGCCCTCTATGGACGGCCCACCACTGCATCTAACAAAGACAATATACAGAGATATGGGAAAAGGTAGAGACATAAACACACATCACATGATCTCTACTAACCAATGGGGGGTACTGGTAGAGGGAGGAGTTCCTGGGGTCGATCTCCGCCATGGATTGCAGGTCCGCGTCCCGAGCATTGAGGATCCGCAGGTAAAGTTCAGCTTTTCCAACCTGCGAAGATATCATCATACATGTCATCACAACCCAACTACGACCATTATACAGTACTGCCTGCGGGGAGCGCTACTATAATATCACAACCCAACTACGACCATTATACAGTACTGCCTGCGGGGGGCGCTACTATAACATCACAGCCATGTACATTATACAGTACCGCCTGCGGGGGGCGCTACTATAACATCACAGCCATGTACATTATACAGTACTGCCTGCGGGGGCGCTACTATAACATCACAGCCATGTACATTATACAGTACTGCCTGCGGGGGGCGCTACTATAATATCACAGCCATGTACATTATACAGTACTGCCTGCGGGGGGCGCTACTATAACATCACAGCCATGTACATTATACAGTACTGCCTGCGGGGGGCGCTACTATAATATCACAGCCATGTACATTATACAGTACTGCCTGCGGGGGGCGCTACTATAATATCACAGCCATGTACATTATACAGTACTGCCTGCGGGGGGCGCTACTATAATATCACAGCCATGTACATTATACAGTACTGCCTGCGGGGGCGCTACTATAATATCACAGCCATGTACATTATACAGTACTGCCTGCGGGGGGCGCTACAACATCACAGCCATGTACATTATACAGTACTGCCTGCGGGGGCGCTACTATAATATCACAGCCATGTACATTATACAGTACTGCCTGCAGGGGGCTCTACTATAACATCACAGCCATGTACATTATACAGTACTGCCTGCGGGGGGCGCTACTATAACATCACAGCCATGTACATTATACAGTACTGCCTGCGGGGGGCGCTACTATAACATCACAGCCATGTACATTATACAGTACTGCCTGCGGGGGGCGCTACTATAACATCACAGCCATGTACATTATACAGTACTGCCTGCAGGGGGCTCTACTATAATATCACAGCCATGTACATTATACAGTACTGCCTGCGGGGGGCGCTACTACAACATCACAGCCATGTACATTATACAGTACTGCCTGCGGGGGCGCTACTATAATATCACAGCCATGTACATTATACAGTACTGCCTGCAGGGGGCGCTACTATAATATCACAGCCATGTACATTATACAGTACTGCCTGCAGGGGGCGCTACTATAACATCACAGCCATGTACATTATACAGTCCTGCCTGCGGGGGGCGCTACTATAACATCACAGCCATGTACATTATACAGTACTGCCTGCAGGGGGCGCTACTATAATATCACAGCCATGTACATTATACAGTACTGCCTGTTGGGGGCGCTACTATAATATCACAGCCATGTACATTATACAGTACTGCCTGCGGGGGGCGCTACTATAATATCACAGCCATGTACATTATACAGTACTGCCTGCGGGGGGCGCTACTACAACATCACAAGTAGAGATTCTACAAGAAGCAATGAGAGAGACGAAACCTAAACCCCCCAAAACAGAAATCCAACTTCCAAACATGAAATCAGTAATGAGTCGCTCCGCCCTGATTGTTTCGTCATGCCTGACGCCTCGCGTTTCCATGAGGTGGGCGGGAACATTTCTCCGAGTGGTGAAGACGGTCGTCCATTTTTGTAAACTTCCCTCGCCATCCGTCCCCAAAGGTTCTCCATTGGATTCAGATCCGGGGAACGCGCAGGATGGGCCGGGATGAGGGATGGCAGACGTCCCTTGTCCTGCGGGCGTTGTGTACTGGAGCGTTGTCCTGCGGGCGTTGTGTACTGGAGCGTTGTCCTGCGGGCGTGGTGTACTGGAGCGTTGTCCTGCGGGCGTTGTGTACTGGAGCCTTGTCCTGCGGGCGTTGTGTACTGGAGCGTTGTCCTGCGGGCGTTGTGTACTGTATAATGTACATGGCTGCAGGACAAGGCTCCAGTACACAACGCCCGCAGGACAACGCTCCAGTACACGACGCCCGCAGGACAAGGCTCCAGTACACAACGCCCGCAGGACAACGCTCCAGTACACGACGCCCGCAGGACAAGGCTCCAGTACACAACGCCCGCAGGACAACGCTCCAGTACACAACGCCCGCAGGACAACGCTCCAGTACACAACGCCCGCAGGACAAGGCTCCAGTACACGACGCCCGCAGGACAACGCTCCAGTACACAACGCTCCAGTACACAACGCCCGCAGGACAAGGCTCCAGTACACAACGCCCTCAGGACAAGGCTCCAGTACACAACGCCCGCAGGACAACGCTCCAGTACACAACGCCCGCAGGACAACGCTCCAGTACACAACGCCCGCAGGACAACGCTCCAGTACACAACGCCCGCAGGACAACGCTCCAGTACACAACGCTCCAGTACACAACGCCCGCAGGACAAGGCTCCAGTACACAACGCCCGCAGGACAACGCTCCAGTACACAACGCCCGCAGGACGACGCTCCAGTACACAACGCCCGCAGGACAACGCTCCAGTACACGACGCCCGCAGGACAACGCTCCAGTACACAACGCTCCAGTACACAACGCCCGCAGGACGACGCTCCAGTACACAACGCCCGCAGGACAAGGCTCCAGTACACAACGCCCGCAGGACAAGGCTCCAGTACACAACGCCCGCAGGACAACGCTCCAGTACACAACGCCCGCAGGACGACGCTCCAGTACACAACGCCCGCAGGACAACGCTCCAGTACACAACGCCCGCAGGACAACGCTCCAGTACACAACGCTCCAGTACACAACGCCCGCAGGACGACGCTCCAGTACACAACGCCCGCAGGACAAGGCTCCAGTACACAACGCCCGCAGGACAACGCTCCAGTACACAACGCCCGCAGGACGACGCTCCAGTACACAACGCCCGCAGGACAACGCTCCAGTACACAACGCCCGCAGGACGACGCTCCAGTACACAACGCCCGCAGGACAACGCTCCAGTACACAACGCCCGCAGGACAACGCTCCAGTACACAACGCTCCAGTACACAACGCCCGCAGGACGACGCTCCAGTACACAACGCCCGCAGGACAAGGCTCCAGTACACAACGCCCGCAGGACAACGCTCCAGTACACAACGCCCGCAGGACAACGCTCCAGTACACAACGCCCGCAGGACAACGCTCCAGTACACAACGCCCGCAGGACAAGGCTCCAGTACACAACGCCCGCAGGACAAGGCTCCAGTACACAACGCCCGCAGGACAACGCTCCAGTACACCACGCCCGCAGGACAACGCTCCAGTACACAACGCCCTCAGGACAACGCTCCAGTACACAACGCCCGCAGGAAAACGCTCCAGTACACAACGCCCGCAGGACAACGCTCCAGTACACAACGCCCGCAGGACGACGCTCCAGTACACGACGCCCGCAGGACGACGCTCCAGTACACAACGCCCGCAGGACAACGCTCCAGTACACAACGCCCGCAGGACAAGGCTCCAGTACACAACGCCCGCAGGACAAGGCTCCAGTACACAACGCCCGCAGGACAACGCTCCAGTACACCACGCCCGCAGGACAACGCTCCAGTACACAACGCTCCAGTACACAACGCCCTCAGGACAACGCTCCAGTACACAACGCCCGCAGGACAACGCTCCAGTACACAACGCCCGCAGGACAACGCTCCAGTACACAACGCCCGCAGGACGACGCTCCAGTACACAACGCCCGCAGGACAAGGGACGTCTGCCATCCCTCATCCCGGCCCATCCTGCGCGTTCCCCGGATCTGAATCCAATGGAGAACCTTTGGAGACGGATGGCGAGGGAAGTTTACAAAAATGGACGACAGTTCCAGACAGTAGATGGCCTTCGTGCCGCCGTCTTCACCACTCGGAGAAATGTTCCCGCCCACCTCATGGAAACGCGAGGCGTCAAGCATGACGAAACAATCAGGGCGGAGCGACTCATTACTGAGTTCATGTTTGGAAGTTGGATTTCTGTTTTGGGGGGTTTAGTTTTTTTTTGGAGGTCCTAAACTTTTGATCAGCTGAATAACAGCCTTCAGTTTATTCGTTATTTTCATTACATTGAATGTTTCGTCTCTCTCATTCCTTCTTGTAGAATCTCTACTTGTGATATTATAGTAGCGCCCCCCGCAGGCAGTACTGTATAATGTACATGGCTGTGATATTATAGTAGCGCCCCCCGCAGGCAGTACTGTATAATGTACATGGCTGTGATATTATAGTAGCGCCCCCTGCAGGCAGTACTGTATAATGTACATGGCTGTGATATTATAGTAGCGCCCCCCGCAGGCAGTACTGTATAATGTACATGGCTGTGATGTTGTAGCGCCCCCCGCAGGCAGTACTGTATAATGTACATGGCTGTGATATTATAGTAGCGCCCCCTGCAGGCAGTACTGTATAATGTACATGGCTGTGATATTATAGTAGCGCCCCCTGCAGGCAGTACTGTATAATGTACATGGCTGTGATGTTGTAGCGCCCCCCGCAGGCAGTACTGTATAATGTACATGGCTGTGATATTATAGTAGCGCCCCCCGCAGGCAGTACTGTATAATGTACATGGCTGTGATATTATAGTAGCGCCCCCTGCAGGCAGTACTGTATAATGTACATGGCTGTGATGTTATAGTAGCGCCCCCTGCAGGCAGTACTGTATAATGTACATGGCTGTGATGTTATAGTAGCGCCCCCCGCAGGCAGTACTGTATAATGTACATGGCTGTGATGTTATAGTAGCGCCCCCCGCAGGCAGTACTGTATAATGTACATGGCTGTGATGTTATAGTAGCGCCCCCCGCAGGCAGTACTGTATAATGTACATGGCTGTGATATTATAGTAGCGCCCCCCGCAGGCAGTACTGTATAATGTACATGGCTGTGATGTTGTAGTAGCGCCCCCGCAGGCAGTACTGTATAATGTACATGGCTGTGATGTTGTAGTAGCGCCCCCGCAGGCAGTACTGTATAATGTACATGGCTGTGATGTTGTAGTAGCGCCCCCGCAGGCAGTACTGTATAATGTACATGGCTGTGATATTATAGTAGCGCCCCCCGCAGGCAGTACTGTATAATGTACATGGCTGTGATGTTATAGTAGCGCCCCCCGCAGGCAGTACTGTATAATGTACATGGCTGTGATATTATAGTAGCGCCCCCGCAGGCAGTACTGTATAATGTACATGGCTGTGATGTTGTAGCGCCCCCTGCAGGCAGTACTGTATAATGTACATGGCTGTGATATTATAGTAGCGCCCCCCGCAGGCAGTACTGTATAATGTACATGGCTGTGATATTATAGTAGCGCCCCCCGCAGGCAGTACTGTATAATGTACATGGCTGTGATGTTATAGTAGCGCCCCCCGCAGGCAGTACTGTATAATGTACATGGCTGTGATGTTGTAGTAGCGCCCCCGCAGGCAGTACTGTATAATGTACATGGCTGTGATGTTATAGTAGCGCCCCCCGCAGGCAGTACTGTATAATGTACATGGCTGTGATGTTATAGTAGAATCTCTACTTGTGAAGATCCAACAATGGAAAGTAGGATTTGTTGATATTTTTCAAGGGGTCTTAAACTTTTGATCAGGACTGTATTTCTGGAATTGAGATTTCATTTTAGTCGTATTTTAGTAATGGACTCCCGAGGACCTGGGCTCAGAGGAAGTAGGTTGAAGACATCCAGTGGCAGAAATCTCTGGAATTGTGATGAATCTTCATATCGTTATCTTTGAGATTTTACTCTTTTCACATTTATGTCCGGAGAGGACCACAGATGGTGCCAACATGTGCCATAGCGCTGAGCGGAGTCAGGGGCGACAGATCTGTGATAGGCAGGCAAGACTGGTACTGTCATGCATGTCACCTACCTATGTCACCTACCTGTGGCACCTCCCTGTGTCGCCTACCTGTGGCACCTACCTATGTCACCTACCTATGGCGCCTACCTGTGTCGCCTACCTGTGTCGCCTACCTGTGTCGCCTACCTATGGCACCTACCTAGGTCACCTTCCTATGTCACCTTCCTATGTCACCTACCTATGTCGCCTACCCATGTCACCTACCTGTGGCGCCTACCTGTGTCACCTACCTGTGGCACCTACCGATGTCACCTACCTGTGGCACGGTGTTGAGCTGTCCGGTGTTCAGGCCCGGGCGAAGCGGCAGACCTCTCACGGGAAGCTTCCATCGGCCGCTCAGGACTTGGTTGTGGGGATCGAATAGGTCCAGTTTGGTCCAACCACAAGAGGACAAGTGCTGGATCTCCTGACCGTAGGGATTGAACCCGCCGGCCGCCTGCAGCTCCATGACCAGAGCGATGGAGGAGCCGGGCCGCACCCTGAAAACAGAAACCGGACTCATCAGAAATGTAAAATTAAAAGATGATGGCGGGAAGAATCAGCCAATCACATTGGCAGAATTTTTTAAGACCATTTACAATGAGACAAATGTGAGCCTTGCCCGAGTCAGGACACGCCTCCCACCCCTAGGGGGCGATAATGAGGTCAATCACAAATACATACGAGGGGACAGTGGCCTGATCTGAGCCTCACATGTGATAATGAGAGGAAGAGAAGAAGCCCACCTAGATGGGTACAGCAAAGCCCCCGATAACCCCTCCCCCCATTATCTCCCCCACTATGACATCATAGAGGGGCAGAAAATGGACATTTAGGCTGCAATCCGATTCATCGAATGAAATCTCATTTATTTGGCTCTCCAGAGGATATATAACAACGACCTCGTCCTTCTAGGGAGGAGATCCAACAAGACACACAGAAAATGGGGGTCTCGTGAAATGGGGGGGTCTCGTGGAATGGGGGGGGGTCTCGTGAAATGGCGGGTCTCGTGAAATGGGGGGTCTCGTGAAATGGGGGGGTCTCGCGAAACGGGGGGTCTCGTGAAACGGGGGGTCTCGTGAAACGGGGGGTCTCGTGAAATGGGGGGGTCTCGTGAAGCGGGGGGTCTCGTGAAGTGGGGGTCTCGTGAAATGGGGGGTCTCGTGAAATGGGGGGGTCTCGTAAAACGGAGGGTCTCGTGAAATGGAGGGTCTCGTGAAATGGGGGGTCTCGTGAAGTGGGGGGGTCTCGTGAAGTGGGGGGGTCTCGTGAAGTGAATGGGGGGGTCTCGTGAAATGGGGGGTCTCGTGAAGCGGGGGGTCTCGTGAAGTGGGGGTCTCGTGAAATGGGGGGGGTCTCGTGAAATGGGGGGGGTCTCGTAAAACGGGGGGTCTCGTGAAATGGAGGGTCTCGTGAAATGGGGGGTCTCGTGAAGTGGGGGGGTCTCGTGAAATGGGGGTCTCGTGAAATGGGGGGGTCTCGTGAAGTGGGGGGTCTCGTGAAGTGGGGGGGTCTCGTGAAGTGGGGGGGTCTCGTGAAGTGGGGGGTCTCGTGAAGTGGGGGTCTCGTGAAATGGGGGGGTCTCGTGGAATGGGGGGGGGTCTCGTGAAACAGGGGGTCTCGTGAAATGGGGGGTCTCGTGAAATCTGTAGGAAGGAACCCCCTCAGGTTCGGGGGATTTGCCAGGCGAGTTTCAATGATATTATCCAGAAGATCTGATTGGAGGAGATGTTTTGAAGGACAGATAATTCCTGAGGACCTCGGAGAAGACTCTCCTGGGATCTCCGATCCTCCGAGGACGATCTTTGGGGGATTATCATTTTTGGGACCCAAAGAGGTCACAAGGGGGTTTTATTTCCGGGTTTCTG
Source organism: Rana temporaria (assembly GCF_905171775.1). Lineage (NCBI taxonomy): Eukaryota > Metazoa > Chordata > Amphibia > Anura > Ranidae > Rana > Rana temporaria. The sequence continues at coordinate 8,822 of NW_024404522.1, read as the reverse complement.
GGGTCACGATTGGTCTGGTGTGTCAATCGCTCTCCGTGTGGGGGAGGGTCAGCGCACTCTCTACTGCTTCTGACGAGACACGTCCTGCTCCCCTAGGGGGCGATAAGGAGCTTTCATTGTCCTATGGGGGGCTCCTCCGCTTGTCGGGAGGGGGAGGGGGGTCATCTTTCTCTCGCCCTGTCTGCACCACAATCCCTTCTCATGGGGAAGTCTCACTCCTTGTGCTGTAGCAAAATAAAATCCATTCATAATTAGCAATGTATAATAACTGGAGATTCCAGCAGGGGGCGGTGGGGCCCCTCGTAGGGCCAAACACAGAGGGCCCCGAAGGGGAGTCATCGGGAAATGTTGGTGGAGCGACCCAATAAAATGACTCCAGACTCATGCCGCGTACACACCATCACTTTTTGTGATGAAAAAAAACGACATTTTTAAAAACGTCATTTAAAATGACCGTGTGTGGGGAAAACGACGTTTTTAAACCCGCGCATGCTCAGAAGCAAGCTTCAATGGAACAGAGTGCCGCCGTACGCGCTGAACGTAACCGCGCTTTGCTAGAGCATTTTGAAAAAAACACTGTGTGTACGCGGCATCAGAATGAGGAGAAATGTAAGGAAAATTGGAAAGAAACTGCGCTAAATACTAAAGAAAAAGAAAAAAAGAACGGCAAGGTAGTCACAGCCATTCAATCCGAGAGCTGCGATTTCCTTGTAAACAATAAATACAAAAACCAAATGTGAGGAAAATATAAATGGCGCTCCTCTAAACCATTGCGACACAAGAATCACAAAACATACAAACAATCTGTGGGTGATATATGATGGTATATATAAATCACCAACATACCAAAAACAAGGAGGATGGTGGCCACTAGAGGGCACTAAAGAGCCCCTCAGTATCAGTGAAACATCAAAGAATTACATCAAAATGATGCATTAAGATCAAAAAATATTAATTAAATAAAATAAATATTATAGCAATAAAGTCCTTAAATGTTTAACACATGAGATGCCAAACACCCCGCGCTCTGCGCCAAATTCCAAAATCAGTTGAAAACGTGTCCAAAGAAAAGTGATGTATCCTCCACCAAACTATGGATTGACTCCTTACAGTGCCGATCCTGACCTCCCCGGGGCCCTAAGCAAAATGACTTGTCACATTAAAGTTGAGAAGCGTAACATTAAGCCCCCTTTCACACTTGTATGACTTCAAAGTCGCGCGATTTTGCGGCCGCGATTTGAATGCCTGTGTAAGTGGCATCAAAATCGGACCAAAGTAGTGCAAGGACTACTTTGAAGTAGGCACAACTTAAAGTGGTGCCAGTATGAATGGTAGACATTGAAATGAATGGAGAATGACTTGTCATACGATTTTGCAGTGAGACAAGTCGTATAAGTGTGAAAGGGGACTAAAGAAGCCGGGGGGGGGGGGGGGGGGTGTCCTTTTTCCCCACAAATAGAGATTTCTTTTGGTGGTATTTGATCACCTCGGCGTTTGTTTGTTTTTTGTGCTATAAACAAAAATAGAGCGACAATTTTGAAAAAAATTCAATATTTTTTACTTTTTTTTTAAATAAATATCCCCAAAAATATATAATCAGTATATATACAGTTTGGGGCGATACGGATTCTTCTACATATTTTTGGTAAAAAAAAAATCACAATGAGCGTTTATTGATTGGTTTGCGCAAAAGTTCTAGCGTCTACAAAATAGGGGATCGTTTTGTGGCATTTTTATTAATATTATTTTGTAATGGCGTCGATCAGCGATTTTTTTTCGGTACTGCGACATTACGGCGGACACTTCGGACACATTTTTAGGACCATTGCCATTTTTCTAGCGATCAGTGATATAAAAATGCCACTGGCAGGGAAGGGGTTAACACTAGGGGGCGAGGAAGGGGTTAAGTATGTTCCCTGGGTGTGTTCTAACTGAAGGGGGGGAGGGGACTGACCGATCATACATTGTACACACGATCCGTCATTTCTCCCCCTGACAGGCCCGGGACACTCACAGCTTCCGGTTCTCGCTCTGTACCGAGCAATCGCGGGTGCCCGGCGGTGGTCGGGGCGAGCGGGGGGCGCACCCCTATTGGCCGATTCGCGAGATGACAAAATATTACGTGATCTTGCGCAGCCGAGCCGACCTGCCACCGTAAAACTGTGACGGCTGGTCAACAAGCGGTTAAAGTGAGAAGCGGGGGGTCCTGACTTCTTACATCTTCTCCCATGCAGCCAGCGAGTTGAGGGGCCGAAAATGACTTCTCACCAGGTGGGGCCTCTTAATTTGGGGGGCCCTCCGCAGCTTTGCGGGGCCCTAAGCGGCTTGCATAGTGAGCCTATAGCGAGGATCGGCCCTGGCTCCTTACCAGATCGCCATGATCCCTTATGACAGCATATAATAGGTAGTCGCTCGCACATGTAATAGGTAGTCGCTCGCACATATAATAGGTAGTCGCTCGCACATGTAATAGGTAGTCGCTCGCACATGTAATAGGTAGTCGCTCGCACATGTAATAGGTAGTCGCTCGCACATGTAATAGGTAGTCGCTCGCACATATAATAGGTAGTCGCTCGCACATGTAATCGGTAGTCGCTCGCACATGTAATCGGTAGTCGCTCGCACATGTAATAGGTAGTCGCTCGCACATGTAATAGGTAGTCGCTCGCACGTATAATAGGTAGTCGCTCGCACGTATAATAGGTAGTCGCTCGCACATGTAATAGGTAGTCGCTCGCACATGTAATAGGTAGTCGCTCGCACATGTAATAGGTAGTCGCTCGCACATGTAATAGGTAGTCGCTCGCACATATAATAGGTAGTCGCTCGCACATGTAATAGGTAGTCGCTCGCACATGTAATAGGTAGTCGCTCGCACATATAATAGGTAGTCGCTCGCACGTATAATAGGTAGTCGCTCGCACATGTAATAGGTAGTCGCTCGCACATGTAATAGGTAGTCGCTCGCACATGTAATAGGTAGTCGCTCGCACATGTAATAGGTAGTCGCTCGCACATGTAATAGGTAGTCGCTCGCACATGTAATAGGTAGTCGCTCGCACATATAATAGGTAGTCGCTCGCACATGTAATAGGTAGTCGCTCGCACATGTAATAGGTAGTCGCTCGCACATGTAATAGGTAGTCGCTCGCACATATAATAGGTAGTCGCTCGCACATATAATAGGTAGTCGCTCGCACATATAATAGGTAGTCGCTCGCACATATAATAGGTAGTCGCTCACACATATAATAGGTAGTCGCTCGCACATGTAATAGGTAGTCGCTCGCACGTATAATAGGTAGTCGCTCGCACATGTAATAGGTAGTCGCTCGCACATATAATAGGTAGTCGCTCGCACATGTAATAGGTAGTCGCTCGCACATGTAATAGGTAGTCGCTCGCACATATAATAGGTAGTCGCTCGCACATGTAATAGGTAGTCGCTCGCACATGTAATAGGTAGTCGCTCGCACATGTAATAGGTAGTCGCTCGCACATGTAATAGGTAGTCGCTCGCACATGTAATAGGTAGTCGCTCGCACATGTAATAGGTAGTCGCTCGCACATATAATAGGTAGTCGCTCGCACGTATAATAGGTAGTCGCTCGCACATATAATAGGTAGTCGCTCGCACATGTAATAGGTAGTCGCTCGCACATGTAATAGGTAGTCGCTCGCACATGTAATAGGTAGTCGCTCGCACATGTAATAGGTAGTCGCTCGCACATGTAATAGGTAGTCGCTCGCACATATAATAGGTAGTCGCTCGCACATGTAATAGGTAGTCGCTCGCACATGTAATAGGTAGTCGCTCGCACATGTAATAGGTAGTCGCTCACACATATAATAGGTAGTCGCTCGCACGTATAATAGGTAGTCGCTCGCACATATAATAGGTAGTCGCTCACACATATAATAGGTAGTCGCTCGCACATGTAATAGGTAGTCGCTCGCACATATAATAGGTAGTCGCTCGCACATGTAATAGGTAGTCGCTCGCACATGTAATAGGTAGTCGCTCGCACATATAATAGGTAGTCGCTCGCACATGTAATAGGTAGTCGCTCGCACATGTAATAGGTAGTCGCTCGCACATGTAATAGGTAGTCGCTCGCACATGTAATAGGTAGTCGCTCGCACGTGTAATAGGTAGTCGCTCGCACATGTAATAGGTAGTCGCTTGCACGTATAATAGGTAGTCGCTCACACATATAATAGGTAGTCGCTCTCACATGTAATAGGTAGTCGCTCGCACATATAATAGGTAGTCGCTCGCACATGTAATCGGTAGTCGCTCGCACATGTAATCGGTAGTCGCTCGCACATGTAATAGGTAGTCGCTCGCACATGTAATAGGTAGTCGCTCGCACATGTAATAGGTAGTCGCTCACACATATAATAGGTAGTCGCTCGCACGTATAATAGGTAGTCGCTCGCACGTATAATAGGTAGTCGCTCACACATGTAATAGGTAGTCGCTCGCACATATAATAGGTAGTCGCTCGCACATATAATAGGTAGTCGCTCGCACATGTAATAGGTAGTCGCTCGCACATGTAATAGGTAGTCGCTCGCACATGTAATAGGTAGTCGCTCGCACATGTAATAGGTAGTCGCTCGCACATGTAATAGGTAGTCGCTCGCAGTCTCGCAGATACGATCCTTAACATTGGGTCTCATCCACAAGTGATTGAAATTCACCAACATCACCGCCGCCATGTAAGAAAGAATAACGGCTCCACAATGAAAGATTTATGAAAAGTTGTATCGCACAGGGGCCCCATGAGTTGTCAGTCCGCCCCTGGTATCGCACAGGGGTCCCATGAGTCGTCAGTCCGCCCCTGGTATCGCACAGGGGTCCCATGAGTCGTCAGTCCGCCCCTGGTATCGCACAGGGGCCCCATGAGTTGTCAGTCCGCCCCTGGCATCGCACAGGGGCCCCATGAGTTGTCAGTCTGCCCCTGGTATCGCACAGGGGCCCCATGAGTTGTCAGTCCGCCCCTGGCATCGCACAGGGGCCCCATGAGTTGTCAGTCTGCCCCTGGTATCGCACAGGGGCCCCATGAGTCGTCAGTCCGCCCCTGGTATCGCACAGGGGCCCCATGAGTCGTCAGTCCGCCCCTGGTATCGCACAGGGGCCCCATGAGTCGTCAGTCCGCCCCTGGTATCGCACAGGGGCCCCATGAGTCGTCAGTCCGCCCCTGGTATCGCACAGGGGCCCCATGAGTCGTCAGTCCGCCCCTGGTATCGCACAGGGGTCCCATGAGTCGTCAGTCCGCCCCTGGTATCGCACAGGGGCCCCATGAGTTGTCAGTCCGCCCCTGGCATCGCACAGGGGCCCCATGAGTTGTCAGTCTGCCCCTGGTATCGCACAGGGGCCCCATGAGTTGTCAGTCCGCCCCTGGCATCGCACAGGGGCCCCATGAGTTGTCAGTCCTGCCCCTGGTATCGCACAGGGGCCCCATGAGTCGTCAGTCCGCCCCTGGTATCGCACAGGGGCCCCATGAGTCGTCAGTCCGCCCCTGGTATCGCACAGGGGCCCCATGAGTCGTCAGTCCGCCCCTGGTATCGCACAGGGGCCCCATGAGTCGTCAGTCCGCCCCTGGCATCGCACAGGGGCCCCATGAGTCGTCAGTCCGCCCCTGGCATCGCACAGGGGCCCCTTGAGTTGTCAGTCCGCCCCTGGCATCGCACAGGGGCCCCATGAGTTGTCAGTCCGCCCCTGGTATCGCACAGGGGTCCCATGAGTCGTCAGTCCGCCCCTGGTATCGCACAGGGGCCCCATGAGTCGTCAGTCCGCCCCTGGTATCGCACAGGGGCCCCATGAGTTGTCAGTCCGCCCCTGGTATCGCACAGGGGTCCCATGAGTCGTCAGTCCGCCCCTGGTATCGCACAGGGGTCCCATGAGTCGTCAGTCCGCCCCTGGCATCGCACAGGGGCCCCATGAGTCGTCAGTCCGCCCCTGGTATCGCACAGGGGCCCCATGAGTTGTCAGTCCGCCCCTGGCATCGCACAGGGGCCCCATGAGTTGTCAGTCTGCCCCTGGTATCGCACAGGGGCCCCATGAGTCGTCAGTCCGCCCCTTGTATCGCACAGGGGTCCCATGAGTCGTCAGTCCGCCCCTGGTATCGCACAGGGGCCCCATGAGTCGTCAGTCCGCCCCTGGTATCGCACAGGGGCCCCATGAGTCGTCAGTCCGCCCCTGGCATCGCACAGGGGCCCCATGAGTCGTCAGTCCGCCCCTGGTATCGCACAGGGGTCCCATGAGTCGTCAGTCCGCCCCTGGTATCGCACAGGGGTCCCATGAGTTGTCAGTCCGCCCCTGGCATCGCACAGGGGCCCCATGAGTTGTCAGTCCGCCCCTGGCATCGCACAGGGGCCCCATGAGTTGTCAGTCCGCCCCTGGCATCGCACAGGGGCCCCATGAGTTGTCAGTCCGCCCCTGGCATCGCACAGGGGCCCCATGAGTTGTCAGTCCGCCCCTGGCATCGCACAGGGGCCCCTTGAGTTGTCAGTCCGCCCCTGGTATCGCACAGGGGTCCCATGAGTCGTCAGTCCGCCCCTTGTATCGCACAGGGGCCCCATGAGTCGTCAGTCCGCCCCTGGTATCGCACAGGGGCCCCATGAGTCGTCAGTCCGCCCCTGGTATCGCACAGGGGCCCCATGAGTCGTCAGTCCGCCCCTGGTATCGCACAGGGGTCCCATGAGTCGTCAGTCCGCCCCTGGTATCGCACAGGGGCCCCATGAGTCGTCAGTCCGCCCCTGGTATCGCACAGGGGCCCCATGAGTCGTCAGTCCGCCCCTGGTATCGCACAGGGGCCCCATGAGTCGTCAGTCCGCCCCTGGTATCGCACAGGGGTCCCATGAGTCGTCAGTCCGCCCCTGGTATCGCACAGGGGCCCCATGAGTCGTCAGTCCGCCCCTGGTATCGCACAGGGGCCCCATGAGTCGTCAGTCCGCCCCTGGTATCGCACAGGGGCCCCATGAGTCGTCAGTCCGCCCCTGGTATCGCACAGGGGCCCCATGAGTCGTCAGTCCGCCCCGGAGGGTATAGCACAGCGGGGGAGGGGTATTGCACTTACAAACATGCAGTAAAAAAATGGCCTGGAATCTGATGTGCCGGCCGGGACACAAATTCCCAGACACCCGCCCACTGGGGGAACGTTTGGAGCTCTTGGGTGACGTCAGCGCGCCGCCCTACGTCCGTTTCGTAAAATATTACTTCTTCCAGGGGACTTTATTGCTACAATATTTCTTTTATTTTCTTTGGTAATATTTTTTGATCTTAATGCATCATTTTGATGTAATTCTTTGATTGATGTTTCACTGATACTGAGGGGCTCTTTAGTGCCCTCTAGTGGCCACCAACCGCCTTGTTTTTGGTATGTTGGTGATTTATATATACCATCATATATCACTTGTGTCACGTGGTTTAGAGGAAGCGCCATTTTTTCTCACAGGAGAAATATAAACAAACATTCTAGAAATCTAAAAATTCCTCCAAATCTTATGAAAATGTTCTTCTCTTTCACCCATGAAATCCGTCTTTATACGGCTCACCAGCTGAAAGGTAAAATTGGTCTGGCAGTGGGAGGGACTGCTCTCTATAATGAGTGATGGAAAGGGGGGAGGGAGGAAGTGATGTCACCAGTGGAACATAAAACAGCAGTAGGCGGGGCAAGTGGCACAATATTGCAGGCTCTGCCTAGTGTTGTCACCCACTCTATGTTATGCAGCCATACAGCACAGCAGAGGGGGTCACAGCGGGGGAAGGGGTATAGCACAGGGTGGGGGGGTATAGCACGGGGGGGGAAGTATAGCACAGGGTGGGGGGGTATAGCAAGGGGGGGGTATAGCACAGGGTGGGGGGAGTATAGCATAGTGGGGGGTATAGCACAGCGGGGGAAGGGGTACAGCACAGGGTGGGGGGTTGTAGCACAGTGGGGGAGGGGGGTATAGCACAGGGTGGGGGGAGTATAGCATAGTGGTGAGGGGGTATAGCACAGGGTGGGGGGAGTATAGCATAGTGGGGGGTATATCACAGCGGGGGAAGGGGTACAGCACAGGGTGGGGGGTTGTAGCACAGTGGGGGAGGGGGGTATAGCACAGGGTGGGGGGAGTATAGCATAGTGGTGAGGGGGTATAGCACAGGGTGGGGGGGTATAGCATAGTGGGGGGTATAGCACAGCGGGGGAAGGGGTACAGCACAGGGTGGGGGGTTGTAGCACAGTGGGGGAGGGGGGTATAGCACAGGGTGGGGGGTATAGCACAGTGTGGGGGGGGGGGGGTATAGCATAGTGGTGAGGGGGTATAGCACAGTGGGGGGGGTATAGCACAGGGTGGGGGGTATAGCACAGCGGTGAGGGGGTATAGCACAGCGGGGGAAGGGGTATAGCACAGGGTGGGGGGGTATAGCACAGGGTGGGGGGGTATAGCACAGGGTGGGGGGTATAGCACAGCGGTGAGGGGGTATAGCACAGCGGGGGAAGGGGTATAGCACAGGGTGGGGGGTATAGCACAGCGGTGAGGGGGTATAGCACAGCGGGGGAAGGGGTATAGCACAGGGTGGGGGGGTATAGCACAGGGTGGGGGGTATAGCACAGCGGTGAGGGGGTATAGCACAGCGGGGGAAGGGGTATAGCACAGGGTGGGGGGTATAGCACAGCGGTGAGGGGGTATAGCACAGCGGGGGAAGGGGTATAGCACAGGGTGGGGGGTATAGCACAGCGGTGAGGGGGTATAGCACAGCGGGGGAAGGGGTATAGCACAGGGTGGGGGGGTATAGCACAGGGTGGGGGGTTGTTGCACAGTGTGGGGGG